>NW_015151044.1:157803-208924 GCF_000732505.1 Cyprinodon variegatus
TATATATAACTATTATACACTCTTCTATACTACAACAAAATCTAACTACATCGACTGTCATGACAATCACTATAACTGTCAACTTTGCTTTGATACATTGAAGTGATCATCAAAAATCAGTTAATTCAAACCAGTTTAACAGTAAAACGCTAGACATATGCAGGTGACCACTACAAACCTGGTTCCTGGTGCTGATTTAGTTGCCGGCGTTATTAAAGCGTGGTTCTTGTTAACAGGGGTGTGCGTGCTGGTTACTGGCTGCCGCTTTTCACCGATGCTAACGGTGCGAACATGTGTCACAGGGCCCTGCACAGATGGTAAAACATAGACTTAGTAAGGCAGAGACACAAAGAGGTCTCACAGCATCTGGTTTTATTGGGGAACAAAAATAATAAATATCAAGTGTATAATTATGATACATGTCCCGTTGAGACTGAGAGCATGTGAAGGAACATTTCTCTGTTAGTAAAGATCTTGGGGCAAGTTTATGCAACGATGTTTAGAATACAATATGATATCACTACTTCCTTTTTATAGCTTTTTTGCTTTTTATCAACATTTAAATTAAGTTTATTTATATAGAGCCAATTCACAACACATTTCATCTTTACAGAGACAATTCATCTGGATAGTACAGTCATTGTTTCAAACTTTTCTATCTGAGGTAAACCAGCTGATTGGATCGACTCATTAATTTCGAAAGAAATCCCTTACACCAAGCATGCTTATAGCGACAGTGGAGAGGAAAGTCCCTTTTAACAGGAACCACCAGCAGAACCAGGCGTGGTGTGAGCGGCCATCTGCCGAGGCCGACCACACAGACCTTGATTCAGAATAAGCCTTTCTTATATTTAGTTTAACTTAGTAAATGGTTTAAATGTATAATTGCTATATAGAATCTAATTCTGGGTTTTAATGGGTGATTCAATTTGAAATAATAGCAACGCCTTGCAAACAAGAGGGCCACAACAATTGGCAAATATAGCTACTTCAGGGCAGCAAGAACTAATCAAAACCACACTTAGCAAAATGGACTGAAATGACTGAGTGGAAACTGCAGGGAGGAAGTGAAGATTAAGATTAAAAGGTGTGAGACAAAGCCTCACTCACCAGGGCGCCTTTAAAAATGACAGGAGGGGGCTGCCAAGACACACTGATGCCATTCCCAGTCCCAGTTCCAGGCCCGATCCCATTACCACTGCCTATCCCAGCCAGCTCAGGACCTACTGGGATACTCACTGGAGCGGTGGCCTGGAACGTGGACAACCAACCCACACAGCCAGGACGTGAACACAAAAGAAACAAGGAGGGACAGGAAATTTGCAGGGGAAAAACAGATGGAAGGAGAACAGAGGTGGAACAGATTATACAGTTAGTGGGAAGCCATTTATTCCAGCTTTACACTTTACTGTTGCTTTTTTGTAAGATTATAAAAAATAATTTTAAAAACATGTTAGAATTCTGAATGTTGGACAGAAAATGTTCTACTGAAGCAGTTGCAAAACAACCCAATAGCTATTTTTACATGTTTTTTTTTTTTTTTGTTTTTTTTTATGGAAAAAAGTTTTTTCCTGATTGAAAAAGACTGCGTTCAACAAACATAGCAGAAAATATTTATTTTACCTTATTCTACATGTAAAGAAGTGTTGCAGTAAAATGAAAAGAAAGAAAAATATTAGAAATACGCAGAAGACGAAGATGGAGGTACAAAAACTAAGATGCAACAAGTAGGAAATGGGCATTTCATTGCCATCTATTTTTTCTGATTTCAATTCTAACTAAACTTTGAAAACACTTTCTGAGTTTGTTTCTATCACAGCTAAACTGCCACATCTATGCTAGAGCTGCTCATCTTTCTTAGTCTAACTCACTGATCTATTCGACTTTCTCTCCATATGAAAGGAATCCAATACAACAGTATGTGTGGGAATTACCTGGTAGGCGTGGTCGGTACGGATGTGGCAGAGGGCGGAGGGAGCCGACTGACTGAGCAGTGATGAGAGGTTGCCCTGGGAACCGTTCACACTGACGTACTCAGTACGGGACACGTCGCTCAGTGGCAGGGGGAAGATGGGCGGTGGACCGGCCGTGGTGGGAGAGGTAGGCGTGAGGCTGGACAGGCCTTCTGTTAGGCTGTCCATGTTGACTTCAATCTCTGAGTAGTAAAAGTCCTCCTCTCCATCGCTGTAATCTGAGTCACTGTTTCGCCTGCAGATAAAAGCAGTTAGAGCTTTTAAACACATAAAACCCAAAATATGTTCTAAAAACTTCTTTATTTCCCCAAACCTGGGAGCTACATAATGGGGTTTTGGGGAATACTGGTTGTAATATTATGGTGCCCTGACTAAAATATTTGCTTCAACAAACTATACCACCTTTGTCTTTCCTTCTCTCGCATTTCATGTTTGCTCACTGGGTAATTATTTATTTTTTTCACCCTTCTCTTTTGCTGATACTCTAAATTTCTTCTCCTTTGCTCCTGAACAGACAGTTTTTGTCTAGCCATGCTTATCTGCAATACAAATGAGAGCAAGGAAAAATATTCTAAATTTAAAGTGTAAAATCCAATTCTTAATTAATTGACTTCTGACATTTATTAACTTATTTATCTAAAATCCAAAAGTTGGTCTTTTTCTTTCTTCTTTTTTTTTTTTTACAGGAGAAACAGTAGCTACTTAAGAGCGGCTACCCTTCAATTTAACATTTATTTTCTCGAATATACATTAACAAAGTATATACATTTGCAACTTAACTAAATAAATAATGAAATTATATGAATACTAAAAACATTTCAGAGTAAAAAGCAGTCCACAACCTGTCCTTGTTCAACTAGTCCATTAGAGGTGTAATAGATCAAGTATAAGGTTAAATAAAAAAAATAATAAATTTTTATTTTTTCCATGTTCACACATAAAGTTATATTTGTGTGCTAAAAGATTTTGATTGGATTTGTCAACTCCGACTTGCAGAGAATTTGACGGAGTTAATGTCTGAAGGAGTTGACAAAAAGGCAAGTTTTTTCCCACCAAGCTACTGACTAAACAGCTAGTTGATCTTTTTTCCACTTGCTAGCTGCCCCAGTAGTCTCAAACAATCATTCAACATCAGTCCACAAAAGTTACATTTATTTCTCAAAATCATTAGATGATTTTGACATGTTCCAGCTGTAAAAATTAAAGTATTAACATTGTTTGTTTAAAATATCTAAAAAAATAAAATAAAATTATCAGACCATATGTATTTATGTTGAACACAGCAAAGAAAGGTAGCAGAGGACTTTCCTTATGGAAACTGCAGGCTATGCGATTTCCTGATTTAGCAAGAATTTTGAAAGAAATGACGGAGTTGACGGAAATTGAGGACACAACTTTGACAGAAAGATTTATAGGTGAAATAATCTTTAAAATTAAATGTATGGTGTTTTTTTTATTAATTTTTATTTGTCAGAAATAATCTCTTGTCTTACTTGGCACAGTTATTGAGCATCTTAGAGTTTTTCTGGGTTGGCCAATATAGTGACCTCTATAGGACGCATCAATTTATACGACCATTTTAACTATAGAACATTAAATTTGAATTCCCCACAAAATAGTTTTAAAAGTTGGCTAAAAACGACTTTGGTATGTACTGCTCCTTCACATATAACTTTTTAGTTATGTAGATCATGTTGAAATGTATAGATTTTTATAAAGGAAAAAGCTTTCTTCAAATGACATGTTTTGCCCCGATTCTCAAGATACAAATTCATTTTCTCAGCAGCAGGGGGCAGTAATATCCTACAATCAAATCCTGACTCATACAAACTGTGATTGAAGGAAAACATTATTTCTTACAGTTTCAGCAAAATACTCTAAACAACACCAGACATGTGAATAATAACAAAAAAAATCCCCTGACGTCTTTAACCATTATAATAATTATAACTGGCCTTAATTTATCACAACATGATGTGTTTGACTGTCTCAATTAAAAACAACAGATATCCAACAGACAATTTTAGAATCAGACAATTACAACAAGACTTCTCTGATCAGTAAATGAAAATAAAAACACAAATAAAAATTAGGAATAGCAGGAATAGAAAGGAAACTAAAACGACCACATATGACACTTCTTTCTAACTTTTTGTGTCACTTTATTTACCATCCTCTGGACTTTGATCTACTTCAGATTTGACCAAACATGATAAAAAGTCATTTTGATATGGAGAATGTAAAATTGTGATGCTTGGCATACATTGGGAAACAATAGTTTAAATATAAAATGATAACATCTACATTTTCCTCCTTTATCACCCTTACTATACAAAACAACAGAAACAAAAAACAGAAATCTGTATTGTCCAGAAAAGGCTTGATATTTTAGTCTTTAGAAAATGTACATTTTAAAGGATTTCCTTCAAAGGATCCTGAGTAAGGTTGGAGACACATTGCAAGGCTTTCATAGTCTTTACAGATCTTGAAAAGGCTTAGGTACACGCTAACAGGTTTTAGCAGGTCTTCATGTCGACAGAGGGAGCTCATACTGCATGATTTGTTAAAGCAACCAAAGCCAGCTGAACAAATCATACTCTTTTGAGAGTAACAGTTTAACAGGAGGTTGGTCATACTAGCTTTACGACTGCATCTAGAAATGGCCCCAGAAAATTCAAACATGTTTTGTTTTTTTTTACTTTGGCTGCGATTAATTGAGGTCTATTCGGATTTAAGCCAACTACTCACGCCAAAGGTCCCCATATGATGATCTTCACCAGCCTAGTTTAGACTGGTGTAGAACATATCCAATGGGGATTTAGGTAGAGAATCTTACAATTTGTCTTTGATTTAAGTAAGTCTACAGATCTAACCATGTAGGATTGCAAAATCAATCAAAATCCTACGATGCTAAATGTCAGAATAAACAAGTACCTATATTTCATTTCTAAATAGAAAGGTATCCATTGGAAATAAGAACTCATGTCTTAGAGAGCCTACATCAGTACAGGTCTATCATCATTATTATTATCATTATCAATATTATTATAACAGATGTGGTCAATTTAACTGTTAGAGAGAAATATTTCTGTTTTAAGGTTTTCTTATGTTATCTTGATGAATTAATTAGTTTTCAGGTGGGAAAATTGATGCGGTTTAAAAAAAAAAAACTACTTTGCTAATTTGAAATAGTTTTGTTTTCTGTTTTACATAAACATGTAATTTTCCCTTTTCTGGGGTTTTCATGTAGTGGTGTAAATAAGAATTGTGGTTAAAAAAGCCCTTTTATCTATCCTCTTTGTTTCTCATCCATGTATCCATCCATCCATCCTGTTTGTTTGATATTTTTAGTAGATTAACAGGACGTGATGTTTCAGCTGTTTGCAAGAAGCAGAGTTAAATAGTAGAAAGATATTATATATATTAGAAAAACTGTTACAGTAAAAAAAAAAAAAAACATGCCATAACAAAGCTTCTTTAACCTCTTAAGCTCTACAGCTTTTTTAAAGGTTTCTGCTCGAAAATGACCTACCCAAAATGAATAGAGTATATCTCTGCATAGATCTCTACAAGGTCTATTTGAGTAATTTTGGTGTTATTAACCCAGAGTAAATTAAGATGAAACTCAAGAAAAGATGACTGATTTCACTTCCGCCTAAAAAAAACCCTCAGTTTTTCAATGAATCTCTTTAAAATGATGCAGATGGAGTTTAAAATCTATATCCAAGCATTGCACAATGTGTGACCATTTTCTCTGCAAAGATTGATCCTTATGAAGTAAAGCAGAGCAAATTTACAGAGGTTTTAGTACAGACTATTCAGGCGGACTTTCCAAAATGGCCATCTTGGCACATTTTAACACCACCTGTGCCATTTGATGTTTTTAATGTACTTGTACTATACATTTCACTTTCATGCCATTATTGATGATCCTCACATGCATTTTCAACATTTTTTTTTCTTTTTTTTCCACCGCGTGTGTCGTCTCGCGTAAAGTAAGCCTCGGCCATTTTCGGACCAGCTCAATATGCAGGCTAATATCTCGGCAGTGGATTGGCCGATTTGGATAATTGAATTCTTGTTTGAACTGTTAAAGCCAATAGAATGTCGAGGTCAAACTGAAATTTGTGTCAAACTTTCTTATGTTCGTCCAATAGGAAGTCTCCTAGTAAAAAATGTGAAGTTAGATTGAAGTTGGTAAGAGTTGAAAACGAACGGAGGCATGTTGGACTTAATAAATCCAGCGTTTTTTTTTTGTTTGTTTGTTTTTTTTTACTTTCAATTACAAGTCTTCTTCACATAATTGCAAAGGTAAGATAGAATTTCTGTTAGTAATTTAAAGTAAGCGGTTGTTTATGTTTGTATTCTTTGGCTGCTGGTTCACTGAGTTTTTGTCGTAGAGAAGTAATAGTGACTGTTAAAATCGTCTGGATCTTAGCTTTCATATGTGTTCGTCTACCATGAAGTATCAGAGAGGTAGCGATGGACATGTGCAGAGAGGGTGGATGCTCTGACGTTATTTAGATTTTGATAATTAAACATCAATATGCTTGGTGTTTGGTGAATGTTAAAATGACTTATATGTGCTTGTAGCAGAGTTTCTCCTGTTTAATTTGATGTATGGTATGGCTACATTGGTACATAATTAGTGCAGCATTGTGCATCTTTTGGTGCAGTGAGTCTAAAGGTCCCCCAATTAGAGGACCTTGGAGTTCAAGAGGTCAAGAAGTCATATTGTTGCATAGTCAGGATACATGCATGTGGGTGTGTGCAGCAATGCAGTAAGGGTGAAAACTGTAATGAAAGATATAGTTAAGCTATAATCTAATGCATTGTTATCTAATAAAAAAATGTCATTATGCCCTTTAAATAGATTATATTTTGCAGGCCTAATGAAATGAATAGCTAAAGGTGAAGTGTAATTCTAAAGACGTACCCCAGGTGGACGGTGCGGATATGTCGCTGGATCCCTGAGGAGGTGCTGAGGACCTTTTCACAGTTCTTCCACAAGCACTTAAACATCACCTTCATGGAGTTCTGAAGACAAAAGGGAAATTTGGCACAAAAATATAACAAATGTTTATCACTGCATGGGTGCCTATAGGTTAACATAATAAAAATAACTTTTGTGATGCAAAAAACGCCCTATGACATCTGCACATTATCAAATAGATAGGAAAAAAAAAAGATCTGTAGTTTACTCAGAAAAAGAAATAGAAAACCATCTCACAAATTCTAATTTTTTAGATCTATGAGCTGATTTTTAGTGAATTGGTGACGGATTTTCCAATTTCCACAGATTTATTTTAACTGTTGATAGGTGGGAGAAATACAACCCGTTCTAAATGCATCGCACTTCCAACCTTTCTTATTTTTCCTTTTATATGCTGGGTGGGTTTATACACTTGTACATCCATCAAACAATCTGCAACACAGTTTTCTTTTTTATCAGTTAATAGTTCATAAAAAAAAATAAAAAATAAAAAAAATTCAAATAATTGGAACCTGAGATGACGGAAAAGTTTTGATGTAGGTACTTTCCAAGAAAAGACCGATTGCTGTATCTCTGCTTTTCGAGCAATAAGACCATAAAACCAGAAGTTCTACATGTAACATCAGCAATTTAGGACAAAAAATAAGGTCAAACGAACCCAACAAAGTTTTCACAAGATGATGAGATGCACTACCCTGGAAAGTATTTGCTGATAATTTCAGTCCCAAGGAAAACGTCAATATTGTTAAACACACTATTAAAGATCTCTCTCTGAAATGATTCATGTCAAGTCCTCCTGCTTACATCAGATTTATTACAAAAAAAACACATAATGCTCCTGCTTGACTCATAAGCAAGCCGTAACGGAGAGATGGAATACATGTGGTTTGATTTCATTTCATTTTCTTATCCACATGCCAGGGCTGGCAGCAGTCCCTTGAGCAAGTAGAGACCTGCATCTCAGCTAATGAAAGATTGTGGGTGTATGCTCTCTCTTTGTGCTGAAACAATCCATAGCAAGGGAAAAAAAATCTAAAACAGAAAGAGCAATGGAACATCTTTAAATCAAGAGTTAAATTTCCCAACATGTTTTCCCTCCTCCTGTTTAAAAGCAACAAACTTTATTGCTTTGATAAGTGTTTGCTAACCTGCTAACTCCTGTTTAAAGGAAAATTGAAAATGGCAAAAGCAGGAGTTTAATCCCTCGTAAAATTACAAATCACTTAAGAAAGTTCAAAAGATTGACAGTCAAACTTGTAATGGCCATATAAATCTATCCTCTGAAGTCACTGCCAAAGTCAGAAAACCTACTGCTGCTCTCAAATTGTTTGAAACAGGCACATGTTCTCATCATATCCCTGATCTGATCATAAATGAAAACTCATAAACAGATCTCAGTGACTTGCCTAAAGTTTATAGATGACACCATTGTTATTGGTTTGTATAGGATAGTGGAGATGCAGGTGGACTTCTTGGAATACACCCACATTTCCTCCCTTCAACATCCCTATTAATATTAAGTCTACCGTGGATCCCTTCCGGTTACTAGTAACCACCATTGTTCTCTGCACCTCCGACGGTCCTCAAACATAGTGTTGAAAAGAAAGACCCCTTAAGACTGCACCTAATGCAGCAAAAAAGAAATACAATCTTTAATAGGAGCTGCTAGTCATCTTATACACAGCCGTCATTCAGTCTCCTTTGCGTACATGATTTACCACTGTGATTTAACTAATCCATAAAACAGAACTGGTCCTATTACAATGAACAATTAGTTCTGCAGAGAGGACTTTCTTATATTTTTATATTGGGAATGTCTTCTTCAAGAGCAAAGGGAACTAAAGTCACATTTCTGGTTTGTATGCAAAAATGTGGCAAAGACAACTGAACCTGATTATTTTTCAAACATTTAATTGTTGCGTTTGAGAACAGCCAATTTGAGTAACCAAAAGAGAAAATAAAACAAGTGCAAGTAGCCCGAAACCTCCAGAGTCGAGGTGACGTGCAGAACATGCATCACTTAAAACCTCACCAGCGTCTGGAATGGTCAGCCTGCTGTTAATGACCTTGACCCTGCCTAACAGGGATCTCAGGGCTCTGGAAGCATGCCAGTCAGGAATGTGACATCTTTAGGTTTTTTTTATTATGGTTCTAAATGATCCTATGCATTACAAAGAAAAATAAGAGTGCTGCAAATATGCTATGCATGCAGCACTCCAAAGAGCAAATTTATTTTTTTGTTGCTTGATGAACAACAGCTAGCTGGTTGAAAACTAAAATATATGATCTCTTTTTCCTGTGTTCCCAGAAAATATAGATGAGGGTAACCTGACATTAGCTGAGGAAACTTTCAGCTGTGGACAATTGCTACTGAGTTAATGAGGCTCAAACTGTTAGGAGATTCAGGGGGCAGTAGAGCAAGAGAGCAGCACTTTCTATAGGTAACAGGAAGGCTCCAAGTATAAAAGCAGAGTTCCTCTGCTTTTGGGTGGCATGTAGAGCAGTGGTACAGCTGGTAAGACTTTCCTGAATATCTTCTCATGCTGTGTACAGTAGGTCCCCAATACCAAGAAATACCAAAAAACATTATCTTTTTTAACCTTCTGAGCTTTTTCTCTGATGAAACATGATGGATTTGGAAATGTCCCAAATTAAACCACTTCATCTTTTGTTACTTTTTTATTTATTTTTTTGCAATGAGTAAAATAGGTAGAATTCATTAAAAAATAGCTAAAAGTTGCTTTATAGAGTTGTGCACCGAGGACCTATTTTCAGATGCACTCACCTTTTTGCTTTACATTCAATCCTACTGTGAAAGAATAACATAAGCTTTACATCTTCTAAAGGATAACTGTTTTTCTCTGTATTTGGATTTTTTCTATTTTTCCAAAATAAGTAACATTAAAATTAATAGTTCGAAAAGAAATCGTTAAATAATTACACAAACAAATATCCTTTCAAAAAATGATTGATTCTGATTGTAATTTTAAGCATCATAAAATCACAAGAAGAAGCTGAATAGATAGAGGATGACCTGATTTATTTTGATGTCTTGTGAGTCCAAGACGTGATAGTAATGGTGGTTATTTTGTGAGATAACTTTTTGTAAAGTAATGATAGGAAGTCATTCTCTATCTAAGAGCATGACTGCTTATCTAAAGAAAGTAATAGATTTGGCAGCATGGTCTCAGAAATCCAACTATCATACAAATATGTATATATATTTACAAGCTCAACATTCAGCATTGCTGCTTCATTTCATAGAGAATGAAAGGAAAAACTCCCCCACAAATTAATGGTGCATGAGCTTTCTGCTAGGAGCAATATAAAGAGATTAATTTCCCCTCCTGCAGCTGTCTTTAGCATCAGTTCTTCTTTTCCCTCATAACACACTTCAACTACCTTTTTTATCATGTCAAAACCTCTTCAGAAAATTGAACTCTTCCTTCTTGCTGAAGCTTCCCGATTTTTCCGCTGATAGGTCTAGAAACAGTTGGAAAGCTTATTTACATCCAAAACACAGGACTGTTTTGTTAGAAAAAAAAACAAGAAAGTGAAGGCAAAGAGATAAATTACTAATTATTACAAGAAGTTTTCTGCTGTTTAAAATGAACAAATTTCTCTTTAGAAGACTAAAACCTCAAAATTCAAACATCAAATTGAAACTTAGAGAATGTTTGTCATGTTAGATAAAGATATAAGGATTTTTACCTTTCGTTTGCGGGGAATGGGGTCCTCAAACATAAAATGTGTGCTCTCTGAGACATCCTCATTTGCATCATCTCCCTGGGCTGAGTGCAGAAAACCCTGATTGGCATCTTTGGAGAGAGGTGGAGAAGGTGTGGAGGGCACCGAATGGTCACTGGCATCCCAGCTCCAGTTACCGCTTGTTGAGCTGCTGTAACTCGCAGAAAGCACATCTTTCCATGGTTTGCTGACTGGTTCTGGGTGTACAAAATAAAGAAAGAGATGAAGATCCACAAAAACCCATTTCACAACTATATCTTTTTTTTCCTTAAATTTGTGCATAAATAATGTTTTTCTTAGTTTTTTGTTGTTGGTGTTCTTTTGTTAATCAAAGATCACATCATTTCCACAGTCCAGTCATAGTTCTACCTTAGTTTTACCTTTAGAACAAATTTAATAACACAAAATGAGATTAACAGAGCCCTACGAAGGACTGGCGATCTGACTGGGGTTTCCCTTTCACCACAGACTGCTGCTGATAGATACCAGCCCCCCGTTGACCCTGACGGATAAGCGGCAGAAGATGGATGGACGGGATTAACAGATATAGTACAGCTTAGTCTCTACTTCCAAGTACAACATCTAGCTGTGTCACAGATCATATGATTTTTTTTTTACCGTTCATTATATTACACTGAAAGTATGAAGTTGTGTAATAAATACTCATATGAACAGTTTTTTTTTTTTAAACACACCTGTGTAAACTACTCTCCACATGCATTTTGAAGATTTAATACCATGAGCCTCCAATATATCACAAGCGTGAGTCATGCTCCTCCTCTGCTTTTTATGCACCTGTAGCTTCCCTCCTACTATACAGACCCGTTTCTAAATGCTCATGTCACATTTTCTTACTTTGAGGGTGGAGCCAAACTAAATAGTATGCCGACTGTGGCCGACTACTTTTCAGGAAATCCCAACTCTGCGTTTTGTTTTTTTTAAAAGTCACATTAACAAAGTTTCTTTGGGCTCTCCTAGAGTTGAATTCTGATTTCACATCCAAAAGCCATCTATATCATCACCTGAAAATGCTATAAACAAAATGCGGTTTCATAAACGAAAAAAAATAATATATATATATATCAGTAGGTGCAAACTGATTAGAAAGATAAATGTCTGTGATTATCTACAAAGGAGAGCTCATTCAAGCCTCATTTTACTCAATATAAACAATGAAGCTAATTTTAGCTTAGCTCATGGGAATTTCCAGATTTGACATCAATCATTCTAAAGCATATTGATACTGCTATGACTTTGTTAAAATAAGCTATTTATTCATGACCTCAATCAATTTTTAACTCCAGATTATAAAACATCATGAAGCTGGCCACCTTCCCTTATTGAAAAAAACCCCTCCAAGATGAAAGAGAGCTCTCAGGACTTTGACCGTCTGGTTAAGCTGGCAAGATAAGAGCGACATCAGCAGTGCTAGCTAGACACAGTGAGGTGAGCTGTGTTTATAGGGTCAGACTTAACAGCTGGCAGTAAGTGAACATGCATACATCCAAAGATAAAATAGAGCTGATAACATTTCAAAGTTCTCTCTTCCCTTGGATAAATCCCCTTTAACATTCAGCAGCTCAGCCTAATTCAGGATAAAGTAACATCAAGCGGTTTGGATAGCACACTCCCTCCAGCCTCTCACATCTTAGAGTTAGCGCCCCTTGGCAGGTTTTAAAGTGAATGTCCTTGATTTATTTAACACAGAGGATGAGTCACTGTTTGATCATGCAACTCCCACTGAGGGAGCTGTAGCCGCAGGGTTGAAAGGAAGCTGAAAGAGCTCTGGTGTTACCTGTGGGTACAGAGGAAGGACAGAGCACCAACGGGGATGTAGACAGTGAGGTCAAGACCGCTGCAGCCATCACCTCCTTATCAGCGTGTCCTGAAGGATTCCTGTAAAACAGGAAAACATTGACAACATGTGAGAAAAATATGCTTTCTTCTCATGCTTGAAGAAATATGTCTTTAATGGTATTAATTTATAACAGTTACTTATATAGCTTTGCATAAAAAAATGAATACCTGGGGGGGAAAAAAGAAAATCTTCTGTTGTTATGCAAAATATCAAAGAAAACGTGTATACTCTAATGGAAAGCCTCTTAGGCGAATCTGCCTTGTGCTGTGCTTTCTGCACTGCCTGTAAAACATTACAAACTGAGCCTCCTCCTCCCCTCCTGCAAGCTAAGCTCCATGCTAAGGGGGTCCAGCCCCATATTGAACCTCTATGCTGTACACTTGAACCAAGATAAAAACACATGTGCACAGATGCTCCAAAAGAGTTCAACATGCAGATATATCAGAAAAAAAAGAAAAACGCTGCAGAACTGGCCCTGTACGCGTTCTGCAAACATGAGCAAACTTATCTGCCTCATACACACTATTTGTCTCCATTGCCTCTATTTGGCAATCACGGCTGCACTTCCTGTCGTCCTTGAAAGAGAACGGTGGAGAAAATTGTTTAAGGCCAGGCCAAGAAGACACCACCCACCCACACACATGCACATCTGCACACAGACACACACACATACACACTCATACATACATTCGTAACAGGATTTATTTTTCCAGGTTGTTTGGTAAAACAGAAGGCTGTCAACCTAACTCAGTCAAGCGGGTATGTTTTAGAAACGCTTTTTTTATGAAACATACACCGATAAAAACTGGAAAAACTTTCCAACTCTTATGTGCAGCGAGAGAAAGCCTGGAGCTTTAAGAGGTCCCGCCCCCAGACTTCTCTACTACACAACCAGAGAAAACTGGTTTGAGGCATTCTCTCAGCCAAGCCCTAAGCCCTGGCTGAGCTCCACAGTGAGTTTTAATGTTAGTGTGCGCACAAACACACACAATCATTTAAACTTATACAAACATGTCCAGAGCAGGTTTTCGGTGATCAAACCTGTGTCTACCTGCACAACGTAGCACTGCATGAGCAAAAGTTTACTTTACAAAGAATTTTACAGATGTATAAAAAAGTTTGGTAGGTGGCTGTACTCCCACGCTGATGAGAATTTTGCTGCATCGGGAGCAAACAGATCCCAGCAGAATTTACCAGACATGTAGAGAAAGAAAGCCTGCACAATCAACAATGCTCCACGCAGAAACATGATAGTTTACTTCCCTACATCTTAGAACAGAGCCGGAGTGCTCACACAAAGCAGAAAAAGCAGGACATTTATTAAACTGTAGAAAAAGACACACAAACTGCAGCTGAAACACAGAAATGAGTAAGGTACCGTGTATATAAAACACAGACCAGCACATGAAGGCGCACATGCAGTCTGAACAAGAGATAAAGAGATAACAAGATTAGCTGTGTCCTGTTTCAGCCATTAGCCATGTTTTCAGAACCAAACAGGGCAAGCCAGGGACAAGGTTATGACTTATGGAGCTCATTTCTCTGCTGCTTGTTTCCATTTCATCATCAACACAGGCAACAAGTCATCAGCCAGAATGAGTTAAAAAAAAAACCAACTGCTTACACTCCTAAAAAGTGTGAGTTAAACCTTCTGAAGTTTAGTTTTAAGTTCATACTCGTTTCTATCAGTGAAAAATGATAAGGAAAATAAACAAGCTAAAAGGATAACAAGCCTTTTAGTTGGAACCAGAGTTAATCCAAACTGTAGCAGTGCTCCCTCCCATACCAACACGCAGAAGACCTCATTACCGCCCACCTTTCCACCCCAGCCTAATTTCCTGACATTGAGGACTTTCCTTCCTCTGCTTCCCAGAACAACCGTGGTCCTTTGCAGTCGCCTCACGTTTACCACATGTGGTGCACATTTCTCTGCATGGATGTGATCAAAACAACACATGGTCGTGTTTTAGACATATTTTCATGCAGCGTAAACTCCTGATTGACTTCTTTAATAAACAGACGAGCCAAATTACTCTTGCTTATATACTTATTTTGTTATTAGTGTTTTACAGCAGATGGCAGCTAGATCCTGCCATCATAAAAACCAGTTCTGACAAATAACTGATAAACCATCACTGCCCATGGCGCGATTCAATGAACACGCTATTCTAAATGACAGTCGCTCTCCTCATCTGTCTGCAGAATAACTAAGCATTATTTAAAGCTTGTGGGAGTGAAGAACAGGCGGAAAGAAGTAAAGCAGGAAAATGTCTAAAAGAATCTGTGTGCATCTTTTAATAGAATGGTTTATTTTAAAGCAAGCTAAACTGGGTAAAGCTTTTTATTGGCTTTCTGCACTGCTCTCAGGGAAAGCTGAGATCTCTTTCAATAAAGGCTGCATGTGTGTGGTACTCACGTATTTGGGAGGGTGTTGAGGTTATGTCTTTGGTTTGTTTTTGATTTCCCAAATTTGGTTGTTTGCAAGCACAGCCCACTTAAAGATAACACCATAAACATGAGTTACTTAAAGACCATAGAGAAATGCCATGTGGTTACTGTGTTATTTAGTTGGGTGTAGTGAAACCAGAAATGTTGGCAGCTGTTACATTTCACTCCATCAATGACATGGGTGTTTTATGAGGTATCAGGTACTTAAAGTAAGAATGCTGGAGCCCATTTGATGATGTTTGTGGGTTTATGTAAACTACGGTACCTTGTAAATTTATTCACGGCCCTTCAAGTTCTTACTAAACTGATTACAATAGTCTTTCATATGATAGACCAACATATAAAGTGCATAACTGTAATGGTGGCTAGTGTTTGCTCTTGAGAAAACAGAAGAGGATGAATGATGAATAACATCACTAGAAACGCATCCACGCCATTGATTTGCTACTGAACGTCCACTAAATACAAAGAACATGTAAATTGTTTGCTACAGTCGCTGGAAACGCGTTCAGTGTGAACACAAACGGAAAAAGGGACAAAAAAGGCAGGTTTTTTTCTGACTTGCAAAATAAAATACAAAAACATTTAAATCTGTGATGTATAGATTTGTTTACCTCTTCACTATAAATAAAGCCGAATTCAAGTTAGTGTCTATTGTTTTTTTAAATAATTAACGGGTGTCCTAAGAAAGTAATTTCATCTTAGTATAAAGACAATATTTTAGTCAAGGCCTCTGTTGCTTATTAGAGGATATTAAACAGCATCCTGATGACTGGGGAACACAGTAGAAAGGTCAGAATTAAAGCTCTAAGGTATAAAACTGTATAAAATCATTCAGAGCTATAACAGCAACAACCCACCATCCTAAAATGAAAAGTACGGTAGAAAAATGTGAAATGTTTCAAGTAGTATGAATGCATTTGCAAAGCCCCTAAAATGTGACATTTGGCCCATTTTAAGTGCATGCACAAACAGAACCATACAGTCAGTCTCTCACACCCACACACTGTCAACAGATGCACTCTTACCTTCCTTCCTCCTTCAATTTGGATTGGCTTTAGCTGAGCCAAAAACACACCTCACTGGCAGTAGCACAACACATGGGCTGGCTAAAGTCAACACGCCAGGTCCAGGCACATTAGGAGACTTCTGCTCTCTGCCAAGCCAACAAACAAGCAGCTACAAAAACAGGCTCACAGTTCAGGAGAGGAAGGAACCACTGTGCGAGACATCTTGTATCTATGTACCGTATCCAAAGAAAATATATATGCAAATTATATAATTCCATCATAATCTTTTTGCCTTTTACAAGATACTCAAAGATTTAAAATGCTTGCCCCTGGTTTACATGCATTTGCATTGTGGATAACCTGCATTGAACATGTGACGGTGTCTGTTTGGTCTGTAAGTGTTAAAGCTGCTGCGACCTTCGTCTACTGATCAGCCAATCGAAATGCAGCTGTTGCTGGAAATACAGCAGAGTAAGGTTCAAAAGAGAAGGCAAATGCAAGGTGATCTATTCCCAGGATTATTTCATGATCTACTGAAGAGAAAAAATTGCAAAAAAACAACATGCAGAACATCACATATTATCTGAGAAATCATAACAGTAACCGCAGAAACTGCTGAGCAATAAGTAGTAGGGGTGTAAATCACACCCATCATGGTGATCCCATTCAGTATCAATTTCCTGACCCAACAATTTGATTATTTTCGATTTTGAAGAATACATCACTATATGATTCAATTTGATTCATTGGTCTTTTTTTTTACCTTACAGGCTAGACAATGTTTCAAATTTAAAATAAATTAATGAAAGGTGTAATATAGCTATGCATTTTATATGAGAAAAAAACAGCAAATAACAGAAGTAGCAAAGTTGTACACTACCTATGCCTATGAAAACCTCATTCACTGAAAAATAATAATACCTCTGTGTTTACGTGAGCGTGTGTACACATGCAGAAAGAGGGTAGTGGCTAAAGGAAGCGAGGTAGGAGGGCAAAACAGGTTCAGTGCCACCGCAGCACGGGAGTCAGACCAAAAACATAAATCAATACTCGGACGGATGTTTCGATGCATCGGATTGTTGGCTGTTGGATCGATGAATCGATACAAAATTATTATTCTTTACACCCCTAATAAGTAGCCAAAATGGACATTTACCACACGGGCTCAGTCTATAACTATAAACATGTACGAAAATTATTATTATTATTATTATTATTATTATTATTATGTAGGGTTGGGAATTGAAGAGATTTTCACGATTGCGATTCCCTTATCGATTCCGTGAAACGATTCAATTCCTTATCGATTATCTTATCAATTCTGTTTACAATGAACTTGGTAAGTGCACTGTGACATTCGTCTACCTTTGCCTGCGACATTCTATGTCTGCCTGCCTCGGCGAAAACAGAAGTCAGTGAACGGGAGCTTCCAGCCTCTGAGCAAGCCATGCTACCATCTCGTCACAGTTGTCTAAATCTAATGGAGAAGGCATCCATTTAATAAATAAGCATTACTGTACAATTTCGGGAAATAAACTCATCCCTGATTTAAATAAACAAGCGTCACCTTTCTCTCGCTCCCTGAACAACTTCGTAGCATGTTTAATAACCCCAAAGAGAGGTAGGAAACTGGTTTATTTCAAGAAATGGGATATGATTTACTAGGAACCACATTTAGCATAGCCAGTGATATAAAACTAGCTACTTACCACCAGAGTTGCCTTCCATGCTGGTCGTAACTTTAGCTTCTGTCTGGAAGCATCAAAAACATGGCATTCATTAAAATATATGCCATGTTGTGTGTGCAGGTGTTTCTGTAGTTGGATGCATTTCCTCCCGCGGATGTTATTGCCACTTTGCAATAATTGCAAAGTGCCTTGTTGCCATTTTTCTCTTCCTTAAAATGAAGCAAAACTATCTATCGCTTTACCCATTGGGACGCCATTTTTTTGTTTTACTTTTCTAGACTTACACCTGGTCACGTCGTACTTTCATACTGAATGCCGTGTGCGTAACTTGCGTAAAAAACGTGACGCAAGTCGTGCTGCCTAGCGCTAGTCTCTGGTGCTGCTTGGAATCGTTAAGAGAACCGTTAAGCGAGCTACCAAATGGCGCCATGGAATTGGAACACACGGAAAACTTCTGAACAGAAACCAGTTTTCGATTCCCATACCTAATTATATGTGATGTAGATAAAAGGATGTAGAAAATGCTTCATTTATTTATCCATTATAAGAATCATCTGCATCATAAAACAGCAATAACTCATATGAGGGAGAGAATTTTGGCAAGAGGAGCAGGAGAGTGAGCAGCCTCCAAACTGTGTTCCACATAAAAATACCCAAAGAAAGGGAATATGTTTTCTGATTTCAGAAAAAAATTCTTGTCATGGAGACCCGGTCCAATTGGAGCAAAGTGAGACATGGAAAGGGGCTGGATGATTCATTTATTTTATCAATTATTTGAAATTCTTTGGGAAACATATTTTTCCACCCAACCATCCATTGGGCCTCTCATAGCTCAGCTCATCAGTTTATTTTTATTAATGTTAACTCATAGCTCACTAACAAACTTTAGGTGTGTAATATTTTCATTTGATGTAAAACATGATTGTTTTACAGCATTTCACATTGGCTTTTGTTGACGTTTTAATTAAGGCCACCTTCCATAGGGGATTATTGAAATAAAAGCTAGTTTTTGAAAGCAATGTTATTTTTAAATATTTACTACGGAACTTAATTGAGACAACAAAAAAAAATTATTTGGTAAGACAAGAATAAGAGATTATATATATATTTTTTCAAAAATCAGAGATTGTGCCATGTGAGATACAAGGTGAGATACCCTACCTTGCCTTAAACTGGCAGTAAACAAGCATCTTAGTTGGTATTTTTTCTTAATCTGGACTGCATCCAAATTCTCCTTCTCTTAGATTTGTTTTAACGTCTCTGTTTAAAACATAGATATCATATAAAGCCCACACACTGATAAGAGTTTGCTTATTGTTGTAGGTCGTATGCAACTTAGTTGTTTATGGTGATCGTTCAACGTGGACATATTGAATTTGACATCATCCCAAGGATTATTTAATTTATATCATATAGTGTATCATGGAATAAACTGATTATATTATTAATCGTATTAAGATTCCAAACAATTGCATATATATATATATATATATATATATATATATATATATATATATATATATATATATAAATATATATAAAACAACCTCCAAGAAATTTTACGGTTGCGCTTAACAACTTTTCATTTTTAACAGAGCTGTAAATACTTGCTTGTGTGTCACACTTTTTTTTTTGCAAGAGCCTCCGCTCGGCTTTCCATAGAAAAACTTCCAGCGGATTTCTCTTGCAGCTTTTTCTTTTTATGGTGCAATAAAGTTTAAAGCCACAGACAAGACTTAGATGTGTATCTTGTTTTCCAGGAAACAGAGCTAAATCACACAGGCAGCCTGCATGAGGGTTAGTTTAAACGTCAACAGAAATAAAGAGACAGATGGAGGGCTGATGGGCAGCTCTAAGAGACTTCATTGTTTGACATATCTACTTAACACAGCGGGTCTAGGTTTCACTGTAGCGATAAACTGCCAACAATAATCTCACATCTTCTTATAAGCTTAGCTATAGTTGCTTTAAATATCACCTATTCATCCAGTGCGATCATGTGATCAACCCGACTCTAACCAAACCAACATCATAACATAGCGTTTGTGTGCTTCTCACTGTGTGTCTGTGTGGGTGTGTGCAGGCTTCCTAATATCCAAAACAGCTGCATGTATCCAACAGTGACAAGACAGCTGGTGTTTGACCTTGATAGTTAAAGTTTAAAAACACTGTCACACAAACGCATTTAACTAAAATCAACTCTCAAACACGTCTCTATCGGAGTCAGGCTGGAATTTACATCCGCCGCGTTCCCTCTTTATCTCTAATGAACACAAACAGATGCAAACACACACCAGGCAAGAGCATAACAGATTTGAAAATACAGGGATGTTTCCAGCAGCAGTTCTAGACAGGTGAAGCTTTTCATTAGGTCTGTTAGAGACAATTTTCATCTCTACTTCTCTTTTTTTCCCCTTTCAGCCAAATTAAAACTAAACTAAAATTTGACTCCCAGTGACTTGTTTATAAAGACGAGTCACCATGTGCTATGTTATATCATAGCAAACCACCGATCAAGATGTAAATAACTGCATTAGAAAAACTCAACATTTTTGAACACGTGTACAATGAGAATTGGTATGAGAAAGATGTGAGCTGTTGTCAAATTGGAATAATAATAATAATATGTTAATGTTGCGAGGCTACCAGATCTGACAGGCCTGTTGTCGGGGATGGTCTGCGTGCCATGCAGCCACAAGAGTCGCCTCATTCAAACCCACTATTTATAGAACACCCACTGCTCTCAATCCTGCAACCCCCACAGCCCCCACCCCCAATATTGTGCCTGGACTCCTATAGTATTATGTAATGTCATCTGCTTCCCCTTTCCCCCAGGTTGTTAGCTAGCAGCAGACGGCCTGACAATTAACCATCAACCAGGGACTAAGCCCAAGCAGTATTGTAACTATACAGTGCATAACTTACATTATCACATATTGCATAAGAAATAGAAACTTATTTATGAAGATAAGTAAGAAGGTAACAGTACTTCTTTTGTACTTTTACAACTGACGTGAGGCCTTACATAAGCCCATGGATACTGAATCCCCTAGAGAGAGAAGGGCTGATGGGCAGGAGCTGTGTCTCTTTAATGTGGGCTCTCACTGTAGAGGCTATTCAGTCTAAACACAAAAAGGCCTCTCTTTCTCCCTCTTGATCCTAGACTGCAATCCTTTAGGACAAGCACACAAAACAGCTTTGTTTTGGCTAAATACTAGATAGAAACATATGGAGCAAAAAACATCATTGCTTAAAAAGTATTTTATAAACTACACATTAGAGATCAACAAATATGAGTTTTTTTTAAGTCCAATGCCGATACCAATTATTTCACCATCAGTCTTACCCATCCCCAATGTGCTAAATCTCTTTGAGTCGATGTTTTTCCCCCTCCATTTAAATGATAAAAATTCCAAAATAATTGAAAATCTTACATAAATCTCATTTTAAACAAACAAACAAAAAAATGTATTTATAAATTTAAAAAAAATTATTAATTGATAGGGCTGCTCAGTGGATAAGATGGTAGCACTGCTGCCTTGCAGCAAGAAGGTTCTGGATTCAAATCCTGGTCCAGGGTCTATCTTCATGGAGTGTGCATGTTCTCCCCGAGCATGCGTGGGTTCTCTCTGGGTACTCTGGCTTCCTCCAACAGTCCAAAAACATCACTATAAATTGGCTTCTCTAAATTCTCCTTAGGTGGGAGCCTAATTTATGCCTGGATGGTTTGTCCTGTATGTCTCTGTGTTGCCCCACGATGGACTGGCGACCTGTCCAGCGTGTACCCCGCCTCTCGCCCATAGACAGCAGAGATAGGCACTTTGGATTAGTGTGACGGAAAATGAATGGATGGATGGATTAATCGATAGCAAATGGAGAGAGTGACACTGTATGAGCCTCACGTCACCTTAAGGCATGTCAGCTGAATGCGATATAAAACAAAACAAAGAATAAATAAAAGGCTGATATTGGCCAAAAAATTAGCGGGAAGCCTAACTGCTGGTCAATCTCTACTACACATACTGTATATAGGCACACAAATTCTGAGAGAAGAAGGTTTTGCAAACAACTACACTCCTGTGTTCACACAGTGTTACTCAGCAAAGAATGAGAGTATGAGAGTACCGTAGTAATGCTAGACAAACAATCCACTTCATGTAGTGAGTTTAAAATGCTTATTCTGATCGTTCTGTCCCTGTGTGAATAAATGTTAAACTTTTTTTAACAGTGACTGATCTATCATAGTCACCTCTGATCCCAAATTAAATATTTAATCAAACCTAACAGTAGAAAGCCTAAAAAAAAAATCACTTTGATGGTGTTATCTTCCTAAATGTCCAAAGGGGAAAATGCAATCAGCTAATCAGCGATATAAGCCGAGTAAGCCCTTAACAGTAACTGAAGAAAAATCAGAAATCCTTTTTTTCTCTCTCTCTAGAAGATAGAATTACACTGCGAGTACCTCTGCTCTATAAATATGAAAGACCTCATGTGAAATAAATAATACGAAGGGAAAGGTCTAAACAAAGTCAGTTGCTGGACAGAAGACTAATTTCTTTAACAGTTCACCGTCACATCTAAAATGTATCTCTCAACTTTTACCATTCCTTTTTTCCCACCAGCAAATCCATTACTAAGGGAATGTGTGGAATTTGTTTTGACCAGTGGCCTCAGCTTTTCCTTCCAGATTTACGGTATAACGCCCACAAAAAAGATAGGCCCTACTGTCTGAAAACGCACAACTTCCTTATCCAACAGCATGTCAGTCTTCATTTCTGTTGAGGCAAGCCATTTCTCCTTTTTAGCATTCCTTATTTTGACAGCAATTCAAGTTAGCTTCTTATGTCTCCAAACAAACCAAACTGTTGCTGGTTGTACCAACAGTGGAAAAACTGATTGAATTTATGGACATTATCGCAGAATTTTTCAAACAATAATAATATTAATAAAGGCCTTTTTGTCTTAGAGCTTAGAAAATAAAGAGAAAGGATGGAAAAAGACAGATAATATAATTGACTTAAAACTACATCCTATAAATAAGACAGGGAGGAAAAGATTTAAAAAGAGAGGAATGTAAACTCTAGAAGCTGTGGTCAGTTGTCTTTTCTGAAGCACTCAGGCTTTGCTGCTCATTCCTCACTTTCTACTCCCATTCTTGCTCCTCAGATTTGCCCTTCTGCCACCACAAGCCAGAGCAGGTTCTTGCCTTGTTTCCTGTGTTTCATGAAAGCAAACCATTGCTGTTAGAAATCCACTTTGCTCTACTCTCTACCGCAAAGCCAAATACCCAAAGGCGAGTGTCAGATAGAGAAAGTCTTTAGTCATTAAAAAAAGAAGAAAAAAAAAAAGACCGTAAATATTTATCGTTTATAGACAGTAGAAAAGAGAACCAGAAAAGGGAAGTGAAAAGGTCCCAAGTTTCAGTTTCTTCTTCATAGTTTAAAAACCTGTAAAAAAAAAAAAAAAAAAACTCTCATAGTCTCTCCCTAAAAAGCCCTGGTTACCTTTTACTGCAAAATGTAGCAATTTCTGCAAACCTAGTGAGCCAAAATCCTTCAGCTTAGCTGAATGTTGTTGCTCCATAAATGTCACACAGAACATACTGATTGTAGGGAATATATCAAGTAATATCTTTTCTATATCCATCACCTATGGCAACAAAGGGACATTTATCAAGATGAATGGAGGCAATAAGAGCACATTATGGAAACACTAAAGAGGCAATGATCATAAAAATGAGTATTCCCCTGCAGACATCAACTGAAAGGCAGACATTTGCTCCTGCTTGACTGAGAAGATATTATACCTTCACTGTTCTCTATTCTTAATTACAAAGAAGCCAAAACAGGGCTACTTACTTTTACAAAATTAGACTAAAGTGACTGTCAGCTGGATGCCAATGGTGTCTCCTCTTTTTAAATTTGTGCATTTCCTTGCATTGCCCAATCAAAACTGACAGGCAGATAGGAGAGCTTGCCATAGTTAAGCATGGTAAGCTCTCCTCTCTGCCTGAAAAAAGTTGTGTCTTATAAATGGCTGAAGATTGCTACTGTGTCATAAGCTAGATTTGCATTGAGTAAAAAAAAAAAAAGGTAAATACATTTGTATATCAGCAAAGGGAATTATCCAAGTGAGGCAACGTTTAGTTAAGGTCATTCTTGAATCTGCATTTTTCCATTTACTGTGTTATAGGTGGGTTCACCCTTCCAGGGTTTTTTTCCAGGATTATTTAATGCCAAACTTAAATTTTATTTTTTTGTCTTTTTGCAAATTGAAATCACTCCTTTTTGTTTCGATCTTTTCTCCACACTGTAGGCGATGTCTATATCTGCCCTCAATGCACAAACTATCAGATTGACCAAGTTGCTCTGATCCACCTACAGCCGTGATAAGGCAGCTATGCTACGGTGCAGCAAGGCAGTATTTTATTGGGTAAAAAAAACACAAAACATACTCTGACCATAATTTGGTTTGGCTTGACACACCGACCATTTGAGAATCTTCTGAACCCAGTCTCTCCATCCATGCTTTTAAAGCTGGATCTATGTCTGGTGGCGGTGCAGTAGCTCATGTGCTCACCTGCACGCAAGCACTCAGGATAAGCTGATGGCAAAGCTTGAAGGGTGTGGGGTTTATGTTTTCACAGCACTTTTCTTAACTATATCTTAGGTAAATGTATTTAAATATACAATTTACGCATCAGTTACACTCATAAAAAGACTTAGACTTACCGGTAGACAGATTTGTCATTTTGTATACACAAGTGTAAAACAAAAAGGAATTTCGTTTAGAACAGCTCTCTAGACAATTTCATTTTTTAAAAGTGCTGTCATGAAAAATAGTAAAGAAAAATATATAAAAACAGTAATGTAACTTTTTTTTATAATGATAAAATATAAAAAAATATAAAAAAATACAATAAAATAACCCATTTTAAAAAACATTCAGCAGTCTAATGGCAGTGGGGAAGAAACTGTTATGGAATCTGCTGGACCTGCATCCAATAGTTCGAAGCCTCTTCCCAGAGGGCAGCAGGGAGAACAGGCCATGATGGGGGTGGGAGGGGCCATTAAATGTCTTTAATGGAGGGAAGAGGAGCCCCGATGATCTTCTCTGCTGTTCTCACCACTCTCCTCACTTTCTTCCAGTCTGAGGCGCTGCAGCCTCCACACCACACAGTGAGACAGCTGGTCATAACGCTCTCTATGGTGCAAAAAGTCTATGTATTGACCTAATTTGTGTTTAATTTTAACAACATTCAGCAAAATCAGCATTTGCTGCAAAATGTGCTGGACAGAGGCATGAGAGAAATTAGTTTAGATTGATTAGTCGAAGGGCTGATACACTCAGAAAAAAATGAAAACAGGGAAAAAAATTGTGCGTAGTGGATTACCACACTAAAACACACTGCTACACAGAAAAAGACGGTCAAACAATAATTCTTCATCACCACTACTAAAACTACATACTACCACTCCACACAACTGAATTACAAATATGAGATTGATTAAAACTATGCATGCATTCATAATACAAGAAAAAGAGGCAAACCTTAGCAAATTCAACAAACAAATGAATTTTTTAAACAATCAAACCTTTCACTAACAATCTGCTGATCGCTCTTTAAGCAGCGGTTGTAGAATCTATTTTACAAAATCCGAAAAGATCTAACCCAAAAACAAATGGCAAAAACAACATAACAACATAAACATAAAAACAACTTTTTTTGTAATCAAAACTGACAAACTATGGAGTTCTATTGCTTTCCTAACTCCCACCTCTTTCAGACTTATTTTTCCATCTTCTCCTCCTAGTGCAATTATGGTGAGCAAAACACAGTGTAAGTCCAACCAACTGTGACCACCATGTTGATTCATGGTTCAAACCGGATCAAACCAAGAATCTGGAGCAGAGTGGGGAAGAGCGAGGAAAAGTTGAAGCAGTCAAACATCAGACTAGATCATCACCCTTCGTCTTTGATTAACAATTATCAACAAGGGAAATCTTATCAAAATGATAACAGTTGGAAAAGAGGACAACACTGCCTACTACTATATCAGAGCAAAACAACAGGCATTAAAAAAAGTTAAATAAAGGCCATTACTAAAGCCTTTATCACTTAAAAGGTCAAAAGAATTTTCCAGAATGTCCCCATTGTGGGACAATAAAGGGACTTTCTATTCTATTCTATTCTAATCTGCCATCTTGTCCATCAGTCTGAACAGCTCAGAAAAGCAGATTGACAACATATGAAACCACATCTACAGAGTTTATCCTCTTATTTTAGATGTTAGGGATGTAAAAAAATTCCCATTACACATCTAATACAGCTTAGATGTACATGTAAACATTACATTAAGTCAGGAGAGAGAAAATAACTTCATTCAACTATAGGCATCTGACTGATGTACAGGAAGAGAGTGGTTTTATCTTGGGTGGATGTCTAATTTGTTGTCTGAACTTTTTGACAGAGATCTTCACCACAAAAACCTCAGAACCAATTAACACATTTGCAGATTCTTTAAATGGAGACATTTTTATAACTGTGACACTTGGTAATGCTTAAGCATAATTCATCTTTCTTTCTGGATTCCCTCATGCACTCATAACTTTCCCCTCTCTAATGGCAAAGCCTGATAGATATAATATAAATTACAGCCACTGCTCACAGGCCAAGGACACAAAGGTTGGCTATTGTTACCAGCTTATGGAAAAACATTTTATCAAATTAACTTTCAGAGAGAGCCCATTCATCAGACTGACTAACAGTGATGCAGTTCATAAATCCCATTGTTCACCAGAACTAAAGTCTCTTTGTTTTATATTACTCTTGCACTTGACGTCCAATTACTTTTCAAACCATTCATTTAGATTCAATTTAAACAAATAACAGCTTACGATTAATTGCTGATTAATGGTTTATCGGATTCAAATTTTTTCCATCTGATTATTTGACCATCATCCACACAAGGGCGCCACTGTTCATTCTTACATGTTATTTGCAAGAGAAGTAATGCCAGAGCAGAGGCATGCTAGACCAGAAACAAATCAGTCCATGATTATTTACACTGTTTTTGGACAAGGATGCAGGATGCACTTTATGCCGTACAGTTTGTAAATAGGAACACTTAATAAACTCCTAAAGTTATCACCTTAATGGTACCCATAGCGAACTGCTGCATGGTGGGGCAGCGTAAAATTTCTGCAGTGCTTAGAAGGTGTGGATGTGATGATAAACGCTTAGAGGGCATCACGGCAAGTTTAATGTACTTTTGAAAGTAATCAGAACCCACTGTTTAGTCTCTCCCAGCACTGAACACTAGATTGCACTAAAAACAGAGAGTGATATCACAATTAGCGTCCACTTCATAAAAAAAAAAAAAAAAAACTAAATGGGAAATGATAGCATGTCTGAGCAACATTGACTTTAAATTATAGTCTTATATCTCTGTACATTGGACACCGTAATTGTTTCACATATTTTTATTAATTTATCATTTATTCAGTAACCTAATAGATTCTTGTTTTGGTTTAACTTATAAATAAGTTTAATAATGTGTTTTATATTTTTTGTTGTTTATTCAGTCACTATTTTATAGAGCTGGCTAAATAAATTGTAAAAACAAAGTAATGTGCTATTTTTTGTTTTAATTCAGCATATTGTAAAAAAAAAAAAAAAAAAAAAAAGTCTTCAGTTCCCTACATCAAGATCCCCTTGATAACAGAGAAAATTCTTGGAATAATTAGTTAATAATAGACTTGCAAACCTAACCTAAATAATTTAAGGGTATTTCACCATTAAATAGGGGTTTAAAGCTATAAAATACTTTTAAAAATTATAATGGATGTCTTATTTACCTATAAAGTAAATGCTTTAACTTTGTCAAACTCCTTAGCCTAAAACTGGATCACTTCAATCAGCATCTAAATTGATATTTGTGGAAGAACAATGAAAGGACAAATGTTACTTAAGCTCCACAGGAAGCAACAGGTCAGCTTCTAGCTAGTGCTGCAGAGCATACCAAGCACAACCGATGATGCAATCGACAGACATTTAGAGGACAACAGCAATATTGAAAGATCTTTAAGAAATGAAGCCTAAGAATATCACAGTATGTTTAGATTGGCATCTTAGTATTGTTTTGGATCGGCATTATCTGATAAAACCTGTAAAAATAAAGCTATTAATTTGTGGAGCTGTCCAACTGCTTGTCTTGTCTGTCAGCACTATTTATTGAAGGGCATGGTAATAGGTCGTTATCCTAACCAACAAAGCCCTATTGTTAGATATGTACATGTCTAAACACACACTTCAACAAACATCCATAGTAGGCAGGGTGGGGGGTGTTCTAAGAGCTTATAAGGAACTGGGCTCACAGGTTCTTACAGCTTGGGTGTGGTGAGTTATTTTTTTATTGTTTTTTTTCTAATATTATGTTGATTCAAGCTTTTATCTTCAAAGTGGAGTTTTGGTAGTTATTTCAAGTACACAAGAATACATTTAACCCATGCATTCTCCTATGATTGACTTACTTCCCCTTAGTCTATGGCATTTTGACAAATCACAGTCTGCAATGTTTAACTATACCACACGGAATTGGCTAAAGTGGCAGAAATACATTACTTCTCATTGCTGCAACTAGAACGAAAAACACTGATGTCAATAGTGCATCAGGTAGAAGTGAGCCCACTGACAGCTGAGGTTTCTGATTATGCAGAAGAAAATCTCCAGAATCAACCTTCATCATCCTAAAGGCTACTGTGTTGATGTGGAGATGGCTAGGGCATTTCAGAAGTAATCAGCACACGATAAGGAGATGATAGATCCATAAATAAGACATTTACAAGCTCACTATGTACGGCACCAGTCATTGTATGTACAAAGGGGAAATGGTTCATTTAGAATGCCTTTTTTTGTTGATTTGTAATGTTTGTCATTTTATAGGTGCATGGTTTGTAGATCTGCAAATGCAGTACTTAAGCTAATATCATGACACAAAGCATTTTATGAAAGTGAGGAGGTATATGAAAGTTTCATTCCTCAGGTCCAAATATTTAGGTTAAAACTTAAACAATTTCCAATTTACAGTGCATTACACAAATTCCTTCAGAACTCAGAGTGGGAAGTAGTGAGTAAATAAGTGTGTTTAACTTTAAAAAAATATTTGAACTTCTCTACGTTAATTTGCTGTAAACTCTTGGAAAATTGTGCATGTTTAAAATCAATACATTCACCACTGAGGGGTTTGTGTACATGTCTGTGTGTGAGTGTGGTTATGGCTGATATGCACCTATTGGTACCAGACTCCTTCCCTTGTTTTTAACACAGGGTTCTTACCCTTGCCTTTAAAAGTGAAGATCAATCTGAATCTTTTTTGCTCCCTAGTGTGTGTAGATTGTTCTGCATTCTCTGACCTCCTGCCTTCCTCTCTGCATACTGTACGAGTACCTTCAATCAAATTAATGACACAGATGTTGCCTCCAATTTAAATCAGTATTTGAATAAAAAAGTTTAGCAGGAGTATGAAAATATAGTAACAGAGGTGCGCAGGTCCTATAAGTGTCATTAAATTAAATTATCTTGGAAATGTAATTGAGAATTTTTTGAAGGAATGTGGCCCACCCCACCCAGCCATTGAGACCCCTGACCAAGAAAACCTGGCATGATGGAAATGTAGGCATTCATGTTTTATAATCTAAAAAAAAATGTGCCTGCCCCAGTATGTGATACCAGATCACATAAGGAGTCATTTTCTGGTCATATCTGTTTTCATCTTGTCATAGGCAGAAACAGATGGCACATTCATAGGACAAAACGCACAGCACAATACCTCAAAATAACAATACGGACAGTGAAGTTAAGCTGTGGGACTGCTTTTCTGCATATGGTACAGGCAAGAATGGCTAGAATAGTTCAGTCAATCATCTGATTTGAATCAAAGTGAAAATCTATGGTAAGAACTACAATAAGGTTTTTCCTTATAGGATTTCCTTATAGGATGCATATTGAAGCCGTAATTACCAACAAATGCCTTTAAATTACTCTGGTTTTTACCCAACACCTTAGGTCTGGACCATGAAGCGGCTTACTGAATTAGCGAAACATGTTTAGGTTTAATCCTGACTTTCTGGTACCATGAAGCTGGATTCATTCTTAGCGAGGCTAGTCACCATGGTAACATACTCTGTACAGCAATCCTGCTCTGGGGCAGGCTAATTTTCAGGATTGATCTGAATCCTAGAAAACGCTCAATCTACCAGCCAATCAGCTGTTCAGGAAACAATGATGTGCCCTTTCATTGAAGACCTAAATTAATTCAGAGGGGAAAAAACTGCATTTGGTTTCTCCTGTATAATGTCACCCCTGGCATTCACTTGTTTCTTGTATAATTATTATATAAAGCTTATGAGGTCCTTTGGATCACAGTGATAATTACTTATACTGTATGAGGGATACACGTTTTTATGGCCGCAGTGGAATATATACACAAAATCATGGAACCATGTTGCAGCCCTCACTGTATCACAGACTGTTTGTGTCAGGTACCTTAATGAATTCATCATCTTCTTTGTGCACCGTATACCAACTACCCTCGCAGGTGAGTTAGTAGGCTACCCGCATTTCTGTGAAATATATAATATATAAACCCGCCCCTTTATACATATGCGTTCACAGGTCCATTGATCAGTTAAAGCTGGTTTGAGTTAGGGAGTTGATAACCAGCTTCATAAGGTTGAGCTCACTTTGTGATACGGGCCTCTTATGTACATTCCATTTCAATAGCACCTTTAGGAAAATGTTTACAATGAAAATTGTTGGTTCAGTGCTCATTTGACCCACTGAACTTCCCTGGAAGAGAGGACAAAAAAATGCAAGTTAACTAAATCTGTTTACATCTTGTTTGCATATCATTAAACAAAAGAAAGCCAGAATTGTCAACAAAGTGACAACTATCGTACAAAAAAATGTAAAGATTAAAAAGGTGAAAAATGAGATGCAGCTGGAGGTAGTGGAAAAGGGGAGATGGTTTGTAGAACAACAGCTGCTGGTTGGTATGAACACTCAACGGTCAGAAAGGTCTTCTGAAAAGAAAGGAATGACAGTTGACCAGCTGTTTCAAAACACTACTGTGGTAAAACAGAAGACTATTGTGAGTAACAATCACTGTATTATAGCAAGATACCTACTAAACTAGATGGATAAATACTACTTAAGTATTTATATTATTTACATAATCTGTTTATATTTTAGACCTATCTGATTATACTTATCTGCCTCCAAATGACATTTTTTTGTGAACTGGTGCCATTCAAAGACTTGGAATTGAATAGACCTTCTATAAGTTGCCACATTTTGTCATTTTTTTGTCTATGTAGTCAGAAACCAGATACCACATTGCCCAAAAATGTACTAGATACAAAATCCTCACTGCTCTCAATCTGGAGATAATAAAGCTGCAGTGTTAAATGATGACCTGTCACTTATCATCTGAGGTTTCAAATTGCCAGCAAAGCTCTGCGACCCAGATCCTGAGGTTGACCTACCAGACGTGCCAGATGCCTGTTTGTGTCCTGATTTAGCCCCTCCCCTCCTGCATAACTCCATTCATTGGGGGTGACCTTTCACCCTTGCCTGTCAGTGCAAAAGCTTTAACCTCTTGCAGTTTGGAGGAGAAAAGAAGGGGGCTGACGTGACATGTGAAAACCGATCATCAAGCTCAGAAAGAATCTTTTTAACTAAAGATTAACACTGACAAGTTCAAACTACTGAAATGTAGGTAAGCAGCCACATGAAACAAAGTGGGTTGGTTTTCTCAGGAGGCGGTGTCAGCAGTTTGAATGTAGGTTAGCTGTCCCAGACTGGAGTGGGGGGTGGGTGGCAGTTTCATTGACTCTGACCTTCAACAACCAGCTGTAATGTCTCCTCTGGGAGCAAAGGATGGGTATTGCACTGGTCATGGGTGGGGAGGGGGCCAAGTTTGAGAGGAGGTAGACCTCGCTGTCTTCTGCCCAAGAAGTCCAGTCGACTTTCACACAAGCTGCATGACTGTAAAGCTGAAAGAACAGCACAGATACAGCCTCTGCTTTGGTGTCCTGTTTATGCCTACTCAGTGTTTTCCATTCATGTTAGCCGACCGTGTATCTGACCAAGGACAGATAAGAGACCAGCTCTTCTCATCAAAATAAAGTCACCCCTCCCTTCCTCATCTTGTCAGGCTTTATATATATATTTTTTCTGTCCTGTTATCATAGCACTGGATCCCATGTTGACGAGTATTGACAACGACAAACATGCTTTGCTTTGGGTTGTAAGTGCAAGAGATACTTAATCAGACGGAGGACTACTGTGGAGGGAATGCAGTTGCCAGAATAGGTGGGAGTTTGAAAAAAGATGTTTTAGTTTTTGTTATTTTAATCGAATATGCAAACATGTGAGTAGGTGACTTGGCTCCATGTCTCTCACCCTGCGAGAGCTTTGCCCAGACTTGTTTATGGGATATTGGCCTACTTTGTAGCATTTGCAAACAACAAGACAAGCTGTGAAGAGTTTTGTAGAAGAAACAAAATGCAGCCCAGAGAACCAATATGAAGCAAACAGAGGGCTGAGCAACTTATTCACTGCAAAAAGTCTGCTTGAGCCCACTTAATCCTGTGACACAAAAATAGCATTTCCTAATCTGCTGGGAAACAAATGAAGATGAATGATTTTGTTGACATTATCTAAAGCAAGCTACAGAGAGAAGAAGCTAATCATACCCACAAAACACAGAGGCACACATAAATGTAATAAGCTTTAACCTCCCATACGTAACTACGCAATAAAGAAATAAGCAACACACATGGAAGTACAACTCTTTCACTTGATGAAGTCCTTCAGGTTAGTTTTTTTTTTTTGTGATTTAAAAAAAAAAACAGAAACTGATAATTTTCCCTTTATCTACAATGAAGTAAAGGCAATTGCTAACATCAACAAATGGCATGGACTTATAACGGTTATTTTAAATGAAAAATCATGGGATGTCTCAATACAACTTTGATTTTTTTGTTGTTAAAATACCAATATAGCAGCTTTAATTACTGAAAATATCAGCAGGAAGCAAAAATGGCTTTATCAAGTAAGATTATTTAAATAGAAAATAAATAGTAAACAACAATAAGTAAGAGAAAAACTAATCTATACCAGTACATAGTGTATAATCAATGGGTCACATTAACTTTAAAAAAAAAAGCAGAGTATTTTTTTATCAGGTAGCTTATACCTGAGATTTTAGAAGCAGATCGACGTATTTTGTTGCGGTATTTGTTTTTCATTGAATATTGGACTGATTTCCAGTATGAATATGGGATCGGGACATGCTAATGACAGGTATTAGGTACAAAGCACTCACATGTGAAGCACCCATCTTTATTTGAAAATGATTTGTATTTTCAAAATAATATGGATTCCCACGATGATTAAGAGTTTTTTTTTTTAAACCTTTAGAAGGATAACTGTCTACATTTACATGGAACCAACTAAATGGGCTAAAGGCCTGATTTAATGTAAAGATGTCAGACTGAAAATTGAAATCCGATTGGGTCCGATCAGAAAGAAATTTATTTTCGATAGAAGGAAGTTTTTTTTCTGATCGCCATTCTGATTGGTTTCCATGTAAACACCCATTCGGATCTTTGGAGTAAAATAATCTACACTGCACATGTGTGCAGAGACACCATGACATTTTTCTCTTTGCTAACCTTTATCCACTGGCTCCTGGTCCTCCTTGGTGGAGGAGGGGGTAATAAATGTGCAGAAATATCCCATCCTGCCCGCTACCCCTGTAGCAAAGGAGCCTTAGCATAAGGTACTGCTGAGCCCACGACCACCAAAAACAAAAGTATGATGCAACAGAGGTGCATAACGGAAAGAAACTACATTTCCAGACAGGACTAGAGAAAACGAAATGTGAGGGACAGAAACAAATAGTGGCTAAGTTTGAGGATGAGCAAACAAGTACAAGTCTGTTTACAAAAAGGGCAATTTCTTCTTTTACTACAACCTGAACGATTAAATCACATCGAATGCTTGGTATATGTATACATAAGGCTGATTTATACTCAGAAACCAGGTTGTCTGCGTGTGTGTCGCAGTGAATGCAAATGTGCCTCCGCCCCTGCCGCAGACACAAATTGTAGGTGACCGCTGATAGTACTGCAGACAGGAGGCCTCTGATTGGTCAAATCTACATCCGCTCTACACTATGTGTATTTCCTGTTTGGTATCTTACAAGCTTGTTATGTTTATATGCCCACCATTGTGGAAAGAGCAAAGTGTGCAAGAACGCTGGGACCCCTTTTCCACCTGGATACCCGTTCTTTTTCGCGCTCATTTCCCTCCGTTGTCACACAAACTTGCCCCCACTTCCTTGGCCGTATCTAGACCCACAGCTAGTTTGTGATTGTCCCTCTTGCATTATGGCGTGGAGTAACATAGCGCAGACCACGCTTTAATATTTGCCATAAATCAAAAATATTTGCGACAAGCGCACTGTGACACACTGCTGCGGGAGCATAACCAGCCCTATACTCATGTCCATTTTATTTAGTGTCCATGTAAACACAGATTTTGAGCTTCTGATCAATTAAGGTTTAGATCTGATAGGGGAAATCTTGTGCATGAGCTCCTAGCTACTATTCCTTCACCTTTTGCGGGGTAAAAAATAAAAACACTGTTGTCAGTAGGACAGGAGTGTTCGGGGTGCTGTACTGAATACAGACAGCCTTTAAGACATCACAACACAATGGAAACGCACATGGGAGATCCTTTTCAAAACCGGGACTACACCCTTCTTAAAAGGAACTACAAAAAACAAAACTTAAACGAATGTAGTAGGAAGTTAAAGCCAAAAACGTATGAAAGTTTATAAATTTCCATGTGCAGAGTACAAAATTCTGTGAGGTGAGCTGCGCCTATAAATCCTATCATGCAAAGGATTGTGGGAAACTATGTTCCTCCTGAGTGGCAGACAGCAAGGTTGGGAGGTCCTTATGCTGAATGAATTCTCCTGTCTTCTCTTCTTCCCTCCTTCCTTACTGCCAGCACTATTCAGACAGCCCTTATCACAGGGACCACTGACAGCTTCCGATGTGGCTTAAGCATCCAGACTCATTTGCCTGATTTGCACTAAGCCACTGTATTGACTGAGGCAGGTTCCTGTCTATGTCATGTGAATTGTTCTGTGCAGAGAGCGTAGCTTTGCTAAACACATGTATTACCTGACACCACTAAAGAGAGAGCAAACATGTGCCTTTCAACTTCAGAGGCAAAATACTTCAGACGCCAAAGCAAACAATAAATAATGAAAAAAATGTATTACATTACCTAAAATGTAATATCTACAGGGTGTTTTATGTTAGTTTTCTATCTCTCTGGTCTTTGCGCCAGTGATTAACATGGAGCAGGTGGATAATGATGCAATAACTGAACTATATAAATTGCTTGGTCTTTAAGTGATCAGTTTCTTTATCTATTTGATTATATTATAATTGGAATTGCTACCAGCATAACACTGCTTATTCAAAGATTTACTGGCTGATTACTAAATTCACATTTAACTTAAGAGTAATTGTATGTTATTTAAAGCAGTTTTTAAAAAGTAGGACTCAGTTTATGTTTAATTATTATTGTCAATGATAAATATATTGTCCTGCATTCTCAATACTCAGATTTAAATATTTCCTGTATGCTTTTACATTTTTTTTTACAAAAACATGGTGGTCTGCTGGCAGGCTTCCCTATCAACACCTACTTCCAGGTTTAGCGAGTTTCCTCAAGGCCAGATAAAACATGTTTGGTGCTAACTTATTAGCAAGTTGTATTAAAATAGACAAATGCTAGCAATAGCATAGCTTATAAGTAAAGCTATCTCCAATTAAAACACCGCTAAGCGAAGCACAACACAAGCTTGTTGCAGACTGTAACTGTCTTTAGTCGGGTATAAAAATAGAAACAAAAGGCCATCGTGCTAAAGCCAAATTATCCGACTCTACTAAGAAAAACAGATGCTGGAGATTCTGAGAGATCTCTGGCAAATAAGTTTGGAGAAAAACAAAAAAATTAGAACATTTAATATAAAATTAAATAAAACTTATTAAATTATTGAACTTCAAAGCTCCTGACTTTTCCAGCATTTATGGGGAAAGCATTCTATCGGCGCACTGGATTCAGTAAGAGAAAATTGTTTATTCTTCAGTTACTAAGGTTAATAGCACGGGTAAATTACAATTCTAGGTGGATACTAGACTTAACAAAAGTATGCATTGTTCAGCTGGCATGAAGGGCTGCCATGTTGTTTAGTGGGAGATAAATGTGTTTATCAGGTTTTTGCATTGTTTTCAGTAAGTTAAGGAAACCTATCACAAAAACACAAGTAATCTTTTTAAAACAAACTTAGCCGAACAGAATCGGAGAGGAAGCATCCTTCAGATATGATTAGAATAAAAAAAAAAAAAAAAGTCTCTTATCACTGAATACAAATCAAACATACAAAAAGAGTCTGTGTTATAATACATATTCTAGGGAAACAAAGAGGCTTAAGTATTATGATCACACTGTTATATAATGTTATGCAATCTCCGTTACTGTCAGCATAGTGACAGGGCTGAATTTGTTAATACAGAATCAGTGTGTTGAGATTGTTTTGACTAAAGGAAAGAAAAACAAAAAAAACATTACATCTGGTCAGCACCTGAATTCTATAAGAAGTATGTTTTATTTAAAAGTAAAGTCAGTCTTGCAGGCTCCCATGAGACCTTCATTCACAGCATAGCATACATGATCAGTGACATGTGAAATTCAGATTTTGTTAAGGAAGTAAAGGAGTGTGGTCTTAAAAACCCTTGAACCAAACATGCTCCATGATTATTTTTTTTCAGTTTAGCTGTAATAGTTTTTCTTTGTTTTGTTTTTACATATCATTACAGCTCACAAACGAGAAGATATTTTTTTTTCCAAAGCTTTAACTGTACAGCCTCAGGGGATTTTAATAATCAGTAAGCATTTTCTGACAAACAAGTCGTGACTTGAGACAAAAAGCAACCAACAGCGGAGTGAAAATAAAGGTCAGTTTTAAGGTTAAGCCGGCATCCACTCCCAGCCCCCTTCATGTTACATAATAACTCATCGCTGAATTAGGTTTATTGTAGGATTCTAGATATGTTTGCTCTTCAGACAACTCTGAATGTGCATGTTGTTTACACAGAAAAGACCATGAATACAACCGTATGGAAAAATTATGGAAAGGGAAACAAAGGGAAAGGTGAACTAACCAAAATAAAGACAAACACTAAGTAAACAAATCCAAGTAGAAACAATAAAGCCCATCTTCCTGTCTAACGCAAAGAGAGGCAGTAACACATAAAATGGACTATAGAGGAAAACATAAAGGAGTCAATACGATGACTACTCACTGATAGAAACATTCCAAAAAGCAGTTAACTGACTTATCAGTGGCCTGCCTCCTTCTTTCTCCTTCGGTCAAGTGATTGAGCAATTTTGGCCTGCTGACTGCAAACTCTGGCTCTCACAAGGCATACTATTTCGAAACTGGTGGACTAAACATGTGCTCAGTTAACCAGTACTCCCCCGCACCATTTCAGACCAAAACCACTGGATAGTTATGGCTAGATGGTGTATTTCACTTCTCTTAGGACCTCATGAACACAAGTCAGAGCTGAATGCAAACACTGCTAGATCCAACTGCATTTATAACACCAAATTCACAGCCAATTTACCCGCAGGCATGAGAGCTCTACACACAATATAATACATTTTTCTGTCTTAAAGTTAAATCCTGCACTTCAGAAAACTCACCCAAAAATAAATGAGTTAATGACTGTTGCTGACTTTAGTTTTCATACCTGTTTCTTGGGACTGGGATGTGGGAGGAGGAGAGGGGTTGTGTCTCTGCCTGTGGGACATTCTGCCCCTGTGCTGGCCTGAAGCTGTTGGCCAGCTCTGCCTGTTTTCCTGGGTTTCTGATGTCCAAACTTATGGAGCTGCCTGGTAACTGTCGGCCCGTGCCAAGACAGAGTGTTGGAGTGGCCCTCTTCAGGATCCCGGTTGAAATTATGTCTTTTTGGTCTCTGAGGCCTGTCTGGAAAATGAAGCAAAAACACATTTAACCCCTTTAAACACTGAAAATCAAAGTAAAATATACATATATATACTGGCAGCTGATATTTGAAATTAATCTAGACAGTAATTTGGCAATTAGTTTTAACCGTTTCTCATTTAACTATAGCATTAGTACAGTTCAGGATTTTGAATAGGTTATCACATTAGCTGATTTTATAATGACCATCAAGTTGAGGACACTGTAACTGAAACATTTTCACAGGCTTAATGTAAACATGCTAATATCAAGAGAAACAAAAAATCCAATATGTTTTTCACACAACGGTGAGGTGTTTTTTCTAGATCGTATCCAATAGGTGTATTTCATAAAACTCATAAAAAAATCACGACTCATGTGATTGACATCCGGATGTCATTAGTGGTAAAAAAAACAAAAACAAAAAAAAAAACAGGATGATTAGCTGTTTTTATAACCAAACTTATTTCCTGGGGAATTTTATTGCATTTCTTACAACACTGAAAATGCAAAGTTGTGCTTTTCTTGTGTGTGTGTGTAATAAAGTTTTATACACATTTGTAATAAGAACGCAGTTAATAATGTCCCACATGTAGAAACAGAGGATAGGTCTCTTGGGGTCTTCTTTTAGTATTAATGAGTAGGTAACAAAGCTTAAACTGATGGCTAGTCCTGGTTACTCAAATATCAAAACGTCAAACATTTTAAAACATCTTAAATTTTAAAATATTCAAAATAATAATTAATTAATGATTAAAAATAATTCTAAAAAAAAACAAATTTATGAAAATTCTGACCATTATCATTGGACAGCTATACATTGTAAAAACTATTAAAATGGAGAATCATGACAGTAATTGGAGTGAGGAGGCAGTACGACATCTGTGATCTTCCTGTATGTAATAAAACCTGAGAAGGAAACATATAATGCCCAATAGGCCAGTCATAACAAGGCTAAACACCAACAGAGAAGTAAGGCATAAAAGGGGTTCATTTTATCTGTTAACCTAAACTTCGATAGTCAATGGGATTGATATACTGATTGATGTGAAAGGTAAACAATCAGGCCTTATTTCTTGCTAAAGGGCTTAACTTTTACATAATCAATTACTCACACTAAAAAATGCTTTACGTGCTCTAGGCTTTCAAAATGCTTTACTCAAAACATGGTCTTCTGTTTAACTTCGCTCTGCCTTCGTTTCTGGTGTATACAATAGCTGGTTTAAGTGTTTAATTTTTTCTGACTTTTAATCTCACTTTGAAAGTCCTTAACAAAAGTCCTTTAACACATAGCAATAATCACTTTCTGTCAAGATAAACATGATAAACCAACGATATCATGTTAAACACAATTAAGGGAGGAGCAATGGCATTTACCCATGAGAAAAGTTGTTAATAAAGCCTACAATGATGTTGTAATAGATTTTTATTACTATTTATTATGGTAAAAATCTGCAATGTCGCCAGTAAGGCAACAATTTCTCTCCCTGGAGTAGACAAATATTAGATCACACTCACAGTAAGTTTTTAGAAAAGTAAATAAATCCTGAAAACAGAGGAATACAAATAATTAACTGCTAAGCTGATGTTTAGAAAAAAAAGCTAGCTGATATTAACCACCGACACTTAAAGGTTCTACACCAATATTTGTCCCCGTTTGCTCTGCTATTACATTGAACACTGTATAAATCTGTCTCATGTGTCTCATTCTACTCTAGCTTTGCAGAGTTGAATCCACTTATGGATTGTTTATTTTTTGTTTTTTTACAGTTGTGCATTAGCATTGACATTTTTACATTCCCATGTTCTCATGAAGATCTTGCAATGATTGGATATTTACAGATGGAATGCAATGTTACAGAGAACCTTATCACAAAGCTAGAAACTGTCTCCAGTTTAATATCTGCTACAAAGAAACCTTTGTTTCCCACCAATATAAACATAGACATTTTAAGTTTTATTAAAATGTTAAAAACAGACAAAAAGTGGGTCTGCCTAACTAACTGTTGGTATTTCTCCTCTCTAAAACTGAAGTTTAAAACAAACTTACTGCACCTCACATAATTTCGTCTACTGATTTTTTAAAAGAACTCCTTTTATAAAGTCCAAACAATTCTGTGAACGCCAAAAAAAAACATGTTAATATAAACCTAAGTTTTGCTCAATACCCCTCCTTCTCTCCTCCTGCAGCCATAAAAAATCCACCCCACCCCAAACAGCACCAACTTGTCCTTTTTTTCCCGTTTTTATTCTAATAAATCATTAACAACTGATAGGAAACTTACAAATCAAGAAAGGGCCCACGTTTGTTTTAGCACAGAAAACCAAAGCTTTGCATATATCCCCCTCAAATGGTCAGGCTATAACCAACAATCATATTGATTTAAGCCAGTTTTCTTCAATACCCCCCTTCCCCCCTAGTCCTGCATGTGTAGTTCTTCCCTACCCCCTCCCTACAGTAACAATATACCTAGAGAGGGCAGGCTCCAACTAAGAACCACTGACATAAACACAGCAAGGCAATGCTCTCACTTCAATGAAAATCTGACTAGTGAATTACATTAATGATATATATATATATTTATAAATATATTTTTTTTTGTATGTTACTGCTAGAAAAACATCCCCCCCGTTACTTGATTTGCAGGATGCAAGTAATACCTGGAAAATAAAAATAATACGCATAAATCAAAGCAAAAAAAAAAAAAGTCAAAAATCATATTTCTATTAAACTGCTGTTATGGTTATGTGAAGGAGCCGGGGCCTATGGAGCCAGGAAGCTAGCACTCTAGCTCCACCCTAAAGACATGGGGGAGGGGGTAAAGCTTCTAGCTAGGAGTCCCTGCCCCTCTATGCTGTAAACTTTTCAGCCGCCATTAAAAGTCTTTTAAACCCAACGTAAACTCTTAAATTTACACCGTAGTAAAAAAAAAATGGCTCTTTGAAAAACCACTTTAAGCGGTGAGATAAATGCAATAACAAGCTAACATCTGTAGTTGTCTCGTGCCAGCATCTCGGTTGTTACCGTTACAAGCCATTAGCGGCATATGTCAAACTAAGCCCTCATGTTGACCCTCTCCTCCTGCGTGGATTTTGAATAGTTCCTGTGTATCAGCGTGACTTTGACAGCTTAGAGAAGGCACTCACTTTTTCCACGTCTTGTAATACTCCGCCACCGAGTGAGTGCCCGCTCCCGGCGGATGAAGTTCGCTCGTGTTTGACCGCCACCGTCGAGCCTCCGTCCGTTAAGTTTTTGTAAAAAATGGGCCCCGGTATGTAGCTGCTTGTTTCCATTACCGGGACCCGGCTGTTGTAGCGGCCCGGGCGGTAATTGAAGTCCACCACACCGCCGACGCCTGCCCCGACCGACGACTTTTCCAATATGCATTTTGACTCCATATTCAGTCAGGGAGAGTGGAGACTAGAGGAAGGATGACGGATTTCTGTAGGTTTTAGTGCAAATCGCGAGAGTCAGATACATTTATCAGGATTGTCGCAGTTTGATAGGAGCTCTCTGAGACGTAACTTCTATTCTAGTCTACATGTGAAATTTTTTTTTTCCTTCGCTGCCGTCAAAACCGCAGCCCAGGATATCCAAAAGCCGACCGGTTAGAAGGATAAAAAGATTGTTTTGCCTCTTTCCTCCAAACCCATGCCACGCCCCCTCATCTGCGCTCCTATTGGTCCGTAGTGTTCATAAACATTTCACTTTGGCACGCGTCCACGTGGAGACTGATTCTGATTGGATGTTGCGGTTGCAACGTCACATTTTTTTCAATCTTAAAAGTAATGTGGTAGGAAGATAGGAGGGGGCGTGACGAGCACTTTACCGGCCGGTGTCTGTCGACGAGGAGGTTTCAGGGGAAAAAACAGCCTTCACTCCAGCAAACTGCGCAGCAACGCAGGAAATGAAGGATTTCGACTAACAGTGGAAGAAGTCCGTTGCAACTGTTGTTTATTACTGTTTTCCCCCTGCAGTTTTAAATAATAAACCTTTTGCACAGCAAAAAAGTATTTTATGCACATTAAAGTGAAAGGAAGTAGCTCTGCAGAAGATTACAAGCTTGCTATGGTGCATGAGCACAATGCAACGTGGATCCCGATCCTGTATTTATAGCTTGAATAAATACATCAATAAATAAATATAATCAATCTGCAGTTATGAACATGTTTAATCCACATCTCATTCCCACAGTATGGTGTATTCCTGACATTTTGCCCAAATTCCTTAGAATTGTACCAAAAAATATACAGTTCACCCATTGGGAAATATACAAATTAAACTAAGCAAGTTGTAAAATTAAACATATAATCTTACAAGCTTGCACCACTGATGTTCTTAGAAGGGATCCTCTGGTTTCCAATGCTTCATCTTGGCCTTCTATCACAAGGAGCTTACCTTTGGCATCATTTGTCAAATTCTACCCCACACACATACACTTTAATGCCTTGACATCCACCAAAATGCCTATTGATGCCTCACTGCCTATAGTAGGCTCATTTAAGCAGCTTTTTTTCCCTTTAATCTTGTAACAAAAATAAAAAAAAACTCAACAAAGCCCTGCTGTGGAAATCCCAGCTTCATTACCCAGCTGTGTTTGCATTGTCAGTGTATATTTGTTAGTAAAAATGAAATGCCACCTGTTGCTCAATGATCCAGAATGCACACGCCTGCAGTTTCTTTTTATTGTCTAATCCCACACAAACACATTTTATTGCATCTTGCGTTATTGCATGATTGAGTTATTAATGTCAGTCTGCAGCAAAGAGGGAAAAACCCTGCAGATCTGCCTGCAAAACAAAAAAGAAAGCATGTAACACAAACATGTTATAATGTGCCACTTTATTAGAAAAGTAAAAACTCACTTTAATATTTTATGAAGGGTAATATAAAACATTACAATCTTTTGCATATCTGCACTGTCACACTTTATTTATTCATTTATTTTTATATATATATTTTTTAAACTAAACCCTGTGCTTTTAGAACATACAACATTGGCTACGACTGTCACAGCAGTACTGGCCTATACTTATAGTTTAAGACAATTAACAAACAGCATCTGAATCTGCATGGAAAGCATGAAATGTTTTCTTTTTTATACACAAAGTACTACGTGTCGGTGATAGCCATCTCTTTTTTTTCATCGTCAACAAATATACTGTATACTGCATGTTACATAGGAACAACATCAGAACAGCAACAGATTAATTTACACATTTACATCATCGTACGGTTTGTGCAACGAATATTTGTCTCTGTCGGTGAATAACATCGCTCAACAATGTATCCCAGATCAGTGCATTCTCTCAGGGTAAAATGCAACATATAATGTGATAGCCACAATCAAAGAAAACAAAACTAACAAACAAAAAAAACATGGAGCATGACAGCAATATCCAAGTGATTGTATTAGAGAGATCCCATCTCAGCTGTTGGCCATTTCTCATGTACCAGACAGATGAGCCGTTGGTGCATTGCTGTTATGAGGCTGGGAGTATGCCTGCCCCCCTCCACCACCCATATATTGCTTGGAGACCCTCAGAACAGGACATCAAAGAGCCCTCCTCTGTACGACAGCAGAAAGGGGGAGTGGCAGTACACACTAACACGCTTCCCCACTTAAACTTGAGGCTGGATTCTGTGTGCTTCTCTTGTATGTAAAAAAAAAAAAAAAAAATAAAAAAACAAATAAGAGAAGAGGAGAGCCCTCTTGGTCCTTGTCCTTTTACGCTGACCTTCATCCGGCTTCAGACTAGCCTTACACCCCCCCAACCCAACTCGATTTCTTTTCCCTGCTCCCACTGGGGAAACGAATAAACAACCTTTCAACTCTCTCCCAGCAGCACCTCTCTGTCCTTTCTGCTCTCTTCTGCTCCTTAAAGTTGTTGCTTTGGCTAAACAAAACGAGGCTTTACATTACATGGTTAAAAGCACAACATAAAATAGAAACTAGAGATAAGTACCACAATATTTGTTTTCATCTCCATATATCAAGGCATGCACTTATTCAAGCAGAAAAGAAAGAGGTTGCATCAACAATATATATATATATATATATTTACCCTTTTCATGGCAGTGGTGTGAGCTATTTAATCAAATGTATCATCATTAGGATAGAAATTAAACAGTGCTTTAAAATACAGTGTTCATTTGTTTTTACATATTTTCTGACACAGTAGCATTTATATTTTTCTCTATGTAACCTTTCGAAATTTGCATCCCGTTTGCATTTTTGTCACACAAGTGGACTGTATCCTTAAACAATTCTCCCTTTACAGTCTTTGAAAATTTATTTATTCCTCCTTACAAGCTTCTTTTGTATTAGTTTCATTGTCATGAGTAAATGTTTCAGATCATTAGCAGAATTTTAATATCAGACAAGGATAGCCCCCAAACAGACCTAGCCAAATGTAAAGATTGCCTTCCTTATGTCCTAATATATCTAAAATATCTTACAATTATCCAATTTTTTTTAATATTAATCTCACTACACTCACATCTGTTTACTATGAGAGCAACAGAATTAAGAATTCACTTAGATTGGACCTGTCTGATATCATGAAGTAGTGAAAGAGATCATAAAAAAAAAATCTAAGAAAGTTTAAAAACAGACGATAATAAAGGTCACTCTTACCCACCTACCAGTCCATAAAGGGGTTATTAAGCTTCACAGAGAGTAACTGTAAGAGCCAATTTGAGACAAATTCATTTATAGTTTTAAAAAAGGTTAAAATACAAGATTGATAATTTTGTTTGTTGTTAAGATTATAATTTAAGTTTAAAAAACTCCAATATTAAAAGCATAGAATATAGAAATGCAATTTGAAATGCATATTTTTGGGCTTCCTGCATGCTGTAATTGTATACGTGTTTTTTTTCTGTTTGTTTGCTTTTAAGTACTGTACATAAGGACTGAGGGGAAAACAGATATGCTGGAAGCAACACAGTTTTTGACCGAGTTTATATTATACAAATGTGGATGTTCTCTTATTTTTGTTTTCTTTCAATAAACATCACAAGTTGAAGAACATCATCTGGAATCGCTCGCGTTTCAATACTAGTTGCTAGACTGTTTTTCCATGTGGTACAGAAGAAACTAAAGGAGCTAGCGTGCCGCTACAGTAACTATTCACAAATGAGGTAAACATAGAACATTTGTGAACATGGTGGTGGTACTGTGGTGGTACAAGGCAGCTTTGTTGCTTCAAGACCAGGATAACTTGCCTTGATTGATAGATCTCTGGCTTTATAGCAGAGATTCCCATGAAAAATGTCCTGCTATAAAGTTAGATTGGTTAAACTTACACATATTTGACTTATCCAGCACAATAAAACATAACAACTTAAGTGCTTCCTCATTTCTAACAAAAAGAGGAAATGATGCATTTAAAGGTTTGGGTCTAAACTACGTAAATTTGAGTTACATTTAATGTGGTTAAGATGCTGCAACATGATCCTAACTGGATCATTAATGCTCCAAAATCATCTGATTTTGCTGAGTTGAGATAAATCTACAAACAGGAGTGGGTGGATGTCACTGTGTTGTTAAAGACTGACTACAGTGGCAAAACCATTAATTAGGTTAAGGAGGCTGTTATTTTTTCATAATGGCTCACAATTGCATAGATGTTTTTTTTCCCCATTTAATTAATGAAAATAAAATTTGAAAGAGGCATTTTATCTTTACTCTGGTTATCTTTGTCTGATCAATATCATTATTAGCTTCAGAATCTGACACATTTCATTTTGACCAAAGAAACAAAAAACAAGAGAGAGGAGACATGTAGAGGGACAAATAATTATCTTACTGTTTTTTTTTATTTCTTATAATTCTTAAAGCTACGTGGGAAAGATGATTTTCCTAATGGAAGGGAACACAGCATAGAAGCTGGACACGAGTCGGAGGAGAAGGGGAGGAATAACTTTTGAAAAGACACTTAACGGTAATATTTTTGTCTAGCTCTTTATTTTCTTTATTTTATTTGGAGTCCAGACCCCTCTGTTAGTATTTCAACCACAAAACTACAGTCTGGTGAGCTACGGGGAGCTCTGGTTGTGGCTCGGGTGCTCAGAGCAAATCAAAACGCTGCTTTAATATACCCTTTAAGCACGCAGCTAAGCTGAGCAGTCAGGCAGTTGACCTGTGCAAAATTACAGTGGCTATAAAATAAGATGTTTACAATCTGCATAGGAAATGACACTAACTCAAAAAGGATTAAGCATCCTGCACTAGTACTGAAAATCTTTTACTTTTATACGTGCTTTTTATCCCAAATATACTCTCAGTTATTCCTGCAGTACAGTTAAAGTCTCTGATTGGGAAATTATCGCACTGGGGAAATTCTTGCACAAGCCATTTGCTGCCCCCGACCTGAACACATCATTTTGCCTGACTCTGCCAAACATGTGTGCATCTGAGCAGAGGGTGGTGTCAGCAGGCCTCCAACAACAGTTTGTCAAATATAAGGAGTAAGTTTTATAGTTCGTCTTAATATAAGAGCTATTTAACAAAAAGCTCAGTTTCTAACTTTATCACGAGGACTGACAGCTGACATTATGTGGAATGAGGACGATAACCTTCACTTACTTATGTGCGTTTGAGTAGGCCTGCAAATTACAGGTCTGTGTCTGAACAAAGCACCGCAAGCACTCTCCTCCAGACAACAGGTCAGCGAGCGTCAGAACCTGTTTAATGTTTGCGTACGTTTGTAGGGCGGAGCACTGCAAATAACAGCGCATTTAATGTGCATATTCTCTACCCCAAGATGAGGAATGTATCTGTGCACTGGTGACCTGATTGCATACCCTATACTCTGTAAACATCCACTTTCATTGCTACTAATGTCTATCTTCATGTCTATTATTGTGTGAGACTGCACAATGCATGCACATTTTCTTTTTTTTTTCTTATATATATATATATATATTTTTTTTTTTTAAGTGTTCTTCTCAGGTTGTGAGTTGACACATAAACTCTTTCAAGAGTACAGTGTCCATATAAAAATAAAGATATAATGGAAAAGAATTCACAAGCGGGTGAGTATGGCCAGTGAAACAGTTATATATATACATTGTTTTGCTTTTTGTTTTTGTTGAACTGTATTTGGTCCATTTTTTTGGGCTGGACTAGGCTTAGGCTGGTTCTGAAGTGCAGACCAATCAAAGGAAGTCTGAACCTGGATTAAGACCCTGTTTGCACCTGATGTCAACACAAAATAGATCCTCATGTTGATTGACTCTAGAGGACCTGGGTATATACAGCAACCTGCACAAAGATCCCTGGAATCTGGACCAGAGGACTCTACCAGGGTGCTACAAGCCGGTGACATACATCTCCATCCCGTCATTAAAGGTGAAGATGGTGGTAGTGCCAGAGGTGTTGCCTCCCTGTTTTACATCGCTGATGGTCTCATAGAAGTTTTCCCCACCTGGGAGGCCTCTAGCAGGAGGGGCAACGGGCCCTGAGGCGTGTGGTACTGCTGGTACTGCCTGCTGCTGCTGTGGGGTTTGCTTCTTTCTCTTCAGAGTAGCGCTACCGCCACCAGTGCTGTTACTGGTTGCCCCCTGCTCACGCTTCCTGTGGGCATCGATGCTAGCGTATGCAGGGTCTGACTCAGCCACAGGGGAGGACCAAGACCGGTCCCCCACAGGCTCATAGCAGGGCTCCTCTTGAGAACGGGCCTGTCCTTGGACCCCTCTGCCTCGGCCTCGGTTTCCTCTGTCTCCTCCGAAGGATCGCGGGAGGGTTTTTGCGCCGTTGTGCTCCATGGGAGGTTTCTTTTTCTGAGTTTTACACACAATGGAGTAAGTGTCTGCAATCTGTCAAACACACACAGGACAAGAAGACAATGTGGACTCTGTTAATGAGTTAAAACAGAACTGAAGTAGGATTTCACTGGCATGTTTACGTAGAGAAAAGCCTATAACCAGAACCATTAATGTTTATTGCACAACCAGTACTATAAATCCTATTTAAACCACTTTTATACAAGAGTGTCAATCCAAGCTTTTTACTCAAGTAAAAGTGTAAAAGTAACATTTTTAAAACTACTTAAAGTATAAAAGTAAAAGTAAAGCAGTAAAAAAATGTTGAGGATGGATGTTTTACTGCACTACCCTATTAAAGGAACATGTTTCTACAATTATGGATGATTATTTTAAAGTGTCAAATTTTATTTTGCATCATCTTGAAAAAGTATTTATTTTGGTATAGGGCGAACAAGTTTGTGCAGTACCAAGTCAAACCTAAAAGAAATTGTCTGGATAAAACAAACTTATTATTATTTTGATGTTTGTTTGTTTTTTTAATACCTGCAGGCCATAACGCAAACAAGCTTAAATTAACAAGTTTTGTTTTTTTTATGTAGGGAGTAGAATGTAGAGATAATTGCAAAGAAATGTAAGGTGTTGAAGTGAAAAGTTATCTAAAAAATACCTATTCCAGTATAGATCAAAATTACTACTTAAGGAAAGTAACAAAGTATTTGTACTTTGTTACTTGACATCTATCTCTCTAAAAACACCTATAACATAAATAATACCTCAAAGCACTTCGGCTTCAGTGTTTTACTGCAAACTTTAACCGAGAAATGGAAGGAAAATTATACAGGCTGCAGCAGAATTAGTTTTGATAAAAAAAAAAAAAACCAAAACATATAATAATTAAGCAGTGTGGAATGGATTTGTGTTCAGCCTCCTCATTTCAATGCATTAGTCTTTTAGGATGTGTCTTTATCAGTAAGAAAGGCTGCAAATTCTTAAGTGAATATAGGTCAGCATTGGAATTTGTTTTACCAATACATTAATATATATATATATATATATATATATATATAAAACTTGTTTGTTTTTCTACTTTACAAATACCAACAATTTTATCCTGATCCAACAGATGAAATTGTGCTGAGAAAACATTTAAAAGTATAGCTGCATCAAAGCAAAAAGTTGAAAAGTTAAAATAGTATAGTTAATTTTGCAAGGCATTGCAATAGATAAATGTCTGAGCATGGATTGTGTGTATGTTTATGCAGAGCAGTTTGCACATACATTAACAGCCCTCTCCCTTTGCTGTAACCTGACCTAACCAGGCTGGATAAGACAGTGCAAACGGTGTTATCAGTATGTTTGATTTGGCGACAGTTAGTTCTGCAATGGATGAACACGTTAAAATTTCCTCACAACAGCTTAGGCAACCGGACAGAGGATCTGGAGGAGAGGCAAATTATAAAAGATAAAGGAGGAAAAAAAACATAGCTGTTTTCCTGAATGAACTTTGTTTAAATCTGCTGCATGCATTGCATGCGACATGAATGCATTTCCTCATTCATAAATGTGTTTTTACAAAAACATACATGTGTGCCCCTCAGCAAATCCAGGGCTGAAAAAAACTGAAAAGCATGTGCGAGGAATTCTGATAAACCAGCTCTGCAACCTCTGGCATTTCTGTGTCAAAATTCCACAAGTGCAAAGGATTGTGGGGCATGGTGATGTTTACCCTCAGCCCAACTCCACCCACTCCTGCAGCTCTGCTCTACTGGGCCTGAGAAACGCTGTCTATGCAGACTCTCTCTTTTTCCACCACACATACAGATGAACCTTGTTGTTGTCCCGCCTCCAAATTCACGACAGCACTCCTTTTCTTTCACCTTGCTTTATATATATCATATCAATCGGTTGTGCAGAGGGGGAAGTAAACAAAGTGCCGATGAATAGGCTCCCTCTGTGAATATCTCTCGTCGTCTATATTTGCTTCTTGTGTTACAGGCAGAGCTGAAGCGAAGCACGCACACACCCTGCCCCCAACAATTTTCTGGTGTGACCTTTTTGGATAAACAAAGACCCCAGCATAAGCTGTAAGTGTGTGCAGCCAAAGTGCGGTGCATGTGTCTGTGCAAGCTTGTGTATTTGTGTGACACAGAGTGTGCAGCAGAGGAAGGAAGGAAGTCGAAAGATGATGGGGATTTCAAAACTGAGCTACAGCTGGTGAGGAAGCCTGCCATTGTATGCTTTATTTTCTCCTCCCAGCACACTGTACTTCTCTCTGTGATGTTTTCAGCTCCCAGATTTGACCGAGGTGTTAAAAAAGCAACACTTTCTGCATACACAGACGACACCACTAATGCAATACGTCGTGATCCTCTCTATGAGCTGCTACAGAGTTTTTGAAAGAGTTCTTGAAGCAGATATTCATCGGGAGGACATGCTCGATGCAACGTGACTGGTTTGGGAGGGCAGGGCCTCCATATATCCGCAAAGGGAGTGGAGCAGAAGGAGAGGGCACCAGAGGAGAGGAGGAGACTTCTTAGGGAGTGGAAACTCAACACCTTATGACGGCTGCGACTGACAAACTCCAGAGTATAGGGGCATGTCAGGGCAATAACAAGAACCCAAATGGAAAACAAACAAAGAATCATCGAAGAAAATATTAACACAAAGAAGAAAATACAAAGAAAAAAGTTTAAAAAGAGGTTTTGAGAGACTGCAGAAAGTAGTTAAGGCTAATAACTCTGTGGTGCATTCAGACTTGCAGTGTAGTCGTGTTTCTAACAGTAAACAGCAAAGACTTTACTATAACATTTTAACATGAATCATTTTCCTTTTTCTAAATATTGACATATGTGAAACTCACCAACACTGTAAAACTCTTTCAAAGCAAAGCTTTGCATAGTAGTAACAATAATAATGATAACTGCAAGATGTTTTTTTTTTTATCCTAGTGTTTAATCTGAGACCAGGATGCATGCAGGATTGTGGTAATGTGGTGATCATTTCTATTCTAGGAGCCTCCGTTACTATTTAGACTGACTGTCTCTGACCTGAAAGCAGACTGTAGCTCTCTGAGCCTCCAAAATATTCTTTGCCTTGAAAAATATCCACCCCCTTTAAACTTTTTATTAATTTATATTACAACTGGAAACTTTTCACAGCAATTTTTTTTCATAGGGTTAGGATATAATGGAGCTATATTATAAAAATCAAAGTAAGAAGTCATGGAAGGGTTTACTTTGTATTTAATCTCCAAAGTCAACACTGTGCAGGATAAAGATATTTGAGCTACAAGTTATTTTAGTTGTATTTATTTTTTTCATTTCCGGTTTTTCATTTTGCACCAATGTTGTTCCAATAATTATTTGCAAAATAGCTCAATCTCAATCAGACTGGTCAGAGGGCAATTGTGAAAATGACTTTTTCAAAGCTTGTTCTTAACTGGATTTAGGTCTAGACTTTGACAAAGCCATTCAGACAAATTAAGATGTGTATAGGTGTCC
>NW_015151044.1:209144-247414 GCF_000732505.1 Cyprinodon variegatus
TATATATATATATATATATATATATATATATATATATATATATATATATATATATTAAGGGAAGCCCATTTTGTACATAGCTTTATCTATTCTGGGTGAATATTAATTCCGAACAGCAGGTGACAGCTCGGCCTGATCTGTGAGGATATGGATTGAATGCTGACAGATGAGTGGGGGGTTGGTAGATTGAGGTCAAGGTTCAGGCAGGCGCTGGGGGTTGTTGATCCATGTAACACAACCTCTTTCTGTAAGCAGAAGCCACGTACAACAGGAAAGTTGTGAAGTGTCGGTGTAGGGATGACGTCCCCAATCAAATGGGTAAACACAGCAGAACTCTGACTGAATCATCTGCTTGCTTAGAGGATTTCTGAGCCAGGATTTTATTGATTGTTTCTTCTCTCATATGCCCCCGCACTAACAAGCGGCCGCTCACAATCACACACATGTTAAGAAGGTAACTTACCTCCTTTGCGGTTGGAGGCGACGGGTGCCCCGGCTGTCCGTTCTCTGCACGGAGGGGGGGTGCATGCAAGGTGATGATGTCATCATCCTCTGGAGGCTTCCAGATGTACTGCTCCCCATTGCCTATGAAGGCTGCCTCCTGATAAACAAAGTGAAATGTTTAGCTCAGAAAGTCACTGTGCAAAGTTTTGCAAATCAAATCAGCCTTGCTTCTCAGAGATTTAAAAGTTAATGATATCTATGATATCTATCCTTAGTTTTAACTCAAGATGCACCAATCTGGAGTTTTTCTGCTCTATGGTGAGATCTGATATTCCGTAAGGTCTGACCACCTGCTGTAGGATTTTTCTGATTCCATTCTTATATAAATTAAAATCTGTAAAAGAGAAAATATGTGATGCAGGCTCTTCGTTAGAGGTGGTGGTTTTAAATGAACCACAGTTTCATCTAGAACAATAGTGCACATTTGTTTTATGTAATAAATGATCCAAAAAAAAGGGTGTCAAAATCCCCAATCCAAAAAGTATTTGATTCTTATCTGTAATGTAGTGTGATAACTGTTCTTGTTTAAACTTTATTTTTGTAGGAATTCACTCTGAGAGACCCCTTGTGGTGTATATGTGTCTAAATGTTGTTTCAAGATTCCCATTCCTGGTGGACAAGTTTAAATTAAGACTTTAGAAGGTAAAATTGAAATAATGACTTTTTAACTAAATAACCTTTATTGCATTATTTCAAATATCCCAAAATATTGGCCTTTTAACAAAAGGTGTTTTGGTTAAGTGAACATCAAACAGTTGGTAAAAAAAAGCCATTGAGACTCTTGTTGACAAGAAAACTACTCTGGCATCAGTTAAGACATTAAATTAGCTGCACTTTACTTTCTGCCTCCTGAACTCCTCTGATATAGATTTCAAGAAAGAGCTCTGAGTATTTTTAAAAACAATATCAAGTTACTGGATGACTTCTATCATTGGGAAAAAAAATGGCAGCTTCATGCTCAAATGCTTGTTTTTTTCAGTTCCTCCTTGCTCTGTGGCCAACCGTTCCACAATATTTTCATGCAAATTTGCAAGCTCAAAAATATCCTGCTGACAGGCTGACAAACAGGCAGACCTAATGAAACACAGACAGTGCTGCCAAAACATAACCTCCTTTTAACTCTGCCGGTTGGGGCCTGGGGGAGTGGGGAGTTGGGGGGGTTAGGCTTGAGGAGAGATAGTGGTCGCATATGAATCTTTTTTTTCCAACAAAAAACGATAGAGCCTTCGCAGACTGATGGCTAACAGTTCACATAATTCTTTTATTACCTTTAATGTTACATAAAATAAACCTTACTGGGGCCCATACTCTGCATGGGTGGCTTGAGAGAAACCTGGATGTCATAAAACAATGACCCAACATGACTTTTCTTGCAAAACCTTTTTTATGGCAACATGTCTTAAGAGGAATTAGTAACCAATTAGGAAACATAAATTAGTGGACACACATGTGACTGAGGATGATAAAACTTTTATACGCCCTCCCCAAAGCAGGGAGTGAGCAATAATAGGCCCTACAGTGCAAATGGCTTCAATATGTGCGCAATATCTCAGGCTGCTGGCTACCTGTTAGCTGTTTCTAGATAGACTTGCTGATGGATTCAACAGTGGCATCCAAACACACACACATCCACATCAATGCACACCTATAAACACACACAAGGACACACTGAAGGCTGGGCAGCCTGCCAAACCCTTACATAATCCATGCTTTAATAGTGTGCTGCGCTGCACAATGCAAAGGGACCACAAAAAATAAACCAACACAGACACATACCCACCCACAGCATACAGGTGTGCAAACCTACACACTAGAGTGTTGGCCTAGTGGGTTAGAGCAGTTCACTTGTGCAAGTACCTTGTCCTTACTGCTTGCACTTTGGGTTCCTTAGCAAGACCCTTAACCCCACACTGCTCCCCAGGTGCCACACAATGGCAGCCCACTGCTCCCGAAGGGGATGAGTTAAATTAAATGCAGAGAGTGAATTTCCCCATTGTGGAAAAATAAAGGGACTTACCGGTACATTTTAGACAAAGGGTTTAGCACACTCTCATTAGGAAGGCAAGTCAGTAACAAGCTGCACCAGCTATGAGGCAAAAACATTGAAATAATAGTATCCTTCATTTTAAACAGATGTTTTTGGCTTTGCTTAACGTGTTAACTGAGGTTTAAATGAATCAGTTTTTTTTTCTAAACGATATTTATGCTGTGATGAATAACAACAATTATATATATATATATATATATATATATATATATATATATATATATATATATATATATATATATATATATATATATATATATGCAAAGTCTGTAACACAAAGTATAATAAATTACACAAAACAGACAGTTTTTTTTATTATTTAATTTGTGGAGTTTTAATATTTTGTTTATTTCATTTAAACTAAAATAGATAACCCAAATTGCAATTTAGATAGCTCACTACATTAATGATAAAAGAACCAGCCCAATAATTTTTTACTGAATCTCTAAGGCTTAACATGTTTGTTTGAGGACACTGCCCTCTTGTGGTCTTGAGCCTTTCTTACAGCTAGCAGAACATCTCTGGTTGGGGAATTGAACAGATTATGTGCTCCAAGATATTACTGTTTTTTTTTTTTTTTTTTTTTGTACCTTTGGGAAAGGGTGTAGGTGGAAAGGCTCCAACAGCTTGCGTGGAAACTCCTGACTACGATGTAGGGGAAGAGGGGCAGCAGAGGGAGAGTCGCTCACGCTAGACTGGCTGTCTGACATGCTGTCTGCTCCGTTATTCTCCTTCCGGCTTAACTTGTCCACCTGAAAAATTGAAATTGCAATCTCTAAAATTGTATTAACTGATTTTAATAAAAATATCACAACAAATTTAGATCCTTATTGCATAGGTGTGGGCAATTAGTTAATGATGATTTTGATAGTTTCACTACAGGCACTGTGGAGTTTGTAGATAGCTTAGAAATCTTTACGACTCTAAATACACCAACTTTGACAGCTTAGCATAAGCCTGACTTTGATATGTTCTTTTCTGGAGTAAAATCTGAAACTCAGTTACTGTTACATAAGATGTATTAGGAGAGTCTTAAATTCTTTTGAAAAGTTCAAGGATGAACCACTAATAATTATATCCTTCTAAATCCCCCAGAATTTTCTTTTCAGACAAAAGGATTCTTTTTATTTTTTATTTTACCTAAGATAAAAATAGCTTTATTTCTACCTTTTTAAACTTTCGTATGGAAGCATATTCAGCTGCAGATGGATCTTGATTGATCAGGGAACTCGCAGACGACAGAGGAGATCTGCTCGCTCCACCTCCTCCATTACCTCTCACCGGCATAGTTCCATTAATGGTGCCATTTCCTCTGCCGTTCCCTCTACCAGTCTGTAAAGGAAAGCACACGCTTGATTTAACACTATTAACTAAAATCGCTAAAATTTCATCGATAAATTACTGTCTCAACATGGAAAGGGAAAACCAACTTATGCAATGAATTCTGAATGAGCCTCTTGCCTGCATCCAATGAATGCAGTTTATCTCCAAACAGGTATTAAAACCTTACAGCTGTAGGTTTAACATGTTTGGAGTAAACTTTATTTATTTTTTTCTTGTTATTAGTAAGAACTAAAGAATAAGTTTAATCTAATATAAAAGCATTTTTAAAAATACAACCTTTTGTTTTTTTAGCTGATAAAAAAATCCCTTCTTAAGAAATATATATATAAAAAACGGTGCTCCCCTTTAAGTATTGTGATGTTATAGTGATATATATACATATATGTATCAATAATGACTCTAGTTAATATTTAATGTCTCAGTTAAACAGATTCAGAGCATTTAATTTTGTGTTTTTCTTTTTATCTTGATCATTATTAATTTAATCTGAAGGAACATTGTGTCATTTTTTTCTCTGAGATGTAACCTCTTGTTGTTGTCTTTTTTTGTTGTTAATTTCTGCCTTTTAATCTTATTTTTACCTGAAAGCTTTCAATTGCCTCTTTGCTATGATTCGATTCTATTATATCCTATTTGTTTTTATTCTAATGGACTCCATTCTAATTAATTATATTGTATTGTTTAGTATCCCTTCCAAAATAACCATTAGCATGTAGGTAGTGTTTAATATGTGGCACTTTGTGCACTGGTTTTCCAATAGGGAACTTTGGATCTTATTTCTATCTCTCTCACCATCCTGATTACTGTGTGTGGTGGCAATATAAATATGGCTTCCTGTCCAGGGTGGCGTTTAATAGTAAAGATAAATGTTTTTATTTACCAGGGGACAACTAGGTCATAGAATGTTTTTTGCTGACTTAAAATACTATGAACATCTCGATGCTAAATGTCTGTTTGTACGTACGTTTAAATGGCTGTTCCCATTACGAGCTCCTCCTGCACTAGTAGGGGGGCTCTGAGCTGCCCTGACCGTCGATGGTGTGCTGCTTGATGAAGTCAGTGGAGCAGAGGGGACTTTGGGGGCTGCATCACATTCTCGGACCCCTACGCTTTCATACAGGCCATCGTCCAGGTAGTGCGTTGGGGTCGGGTTATTGCGCAGGCCCACCTCGGTGTAGGTGTGGTCTCTAGCCTCCCCTCCACCACCTCCACCTCCTCCCTCCCCTCCCACTTCCCCTCCTCCTCCACCACCTCCTCCTTGGCCAGACGCCTGGGGACTGGTGGGGATCTGGGGGAGCTGGCGACCGTGGGAAGGCCCCAGGTCAGTCTGGGAGCGCCGACTGTGGAGGAGCAGGAGGTCCATACTGGCTGGACGGCTCTTGCTAACAGCTGCAGCGAGACAGAGTTGACGAATAAGAAAGAGGGAGCACTGCTGACAACATGCAACAGCTCAGACAAGTGTGTCATTTAGTATAACACATGACCTTTAGTTAGCACTTACAGTTTCCATTGCAGGGAAAGCGATTGATCTCATGCAGCCTGGTGTCAGATTTACTCATGGAGTTCAGTTTTGGATGCCGAAGCGTACCCTGCTGTCACACATTCACACACAGACTTGTTAAATGAGGCATTAAACATGCAAACACATGCATGTGCATCTGTTAGAAAGGAGGTTAGAAGGAAGAGAGCTGAAGTAGATGGTGACAGGCGTGGTATTTTGAACAGTGAAACAAAAGCACTTCTTACCATATTTACAGATGTCCCTTTGTCTCCAGCTGGGGGGTGCTTGCTCTTACTTTTTCTGACATGGCAACAAAGTCATGAAGGTCAGCAGAGGACCGTGGGCAGAAAGAGAAAACACACACACTCAGAAAAGATAGATACCATCAGCATCCAACTGTGGTCAGGGTATGAAAGTCCTTGGTTGATAACAAGAGCCCAGTCGAAAAAGTAAATGGAGCATGACTCAGATTTTTTAACTCAAGCAAAAACGACCTTCAAAGATAAAATCTGATAAAATTCACAAATGTTCTTCTGTACTTTATTCCGCCTTCAGGTTGAAGGCTTGTAGAACAAATGTATTAAGATAAGCATTAGCCGTATGTGAAGATCCCTGGAGGTGGCTGTAACTACAGGGAACAGTAGTTGACATGGAGTCAAAGCAACAAGATGAAGTCAAAGTAAAAAAATATTGAAAATAAAAAAACTAATGTGCAGGTGTGACTGTGAAGAAGCGCTCCTCCCTCTGCCTCGCTTCTCGCACTTCGGAGGATAAGGCTCCTCTGCATCACGTAACACCAGAGATTCTACTGCTGTGCTGCAAAAACACACTGAAGCAATAAATAGAATTTCAGGTTTGCAAACAGGTGCAGAGTCCCTGCTGCGTCATCCTATTAAGCAGGTTGCTGCAAAGGCTGTGTCAGATCCATGTTACTGGAGCAAGATATTGTCTCCGCCAGTGAACTGCAACCGTTTGGTACAAACATATGGTCATCATGCCTCTAAGGGGATCCTGGGAAGGTGAAGAAAGCTCCCCTGGAGATTTTCATAAACACGCAAAGGGGGGGCGGGGGTTATGGCAAATGATGACAATGAAACACAAAGTCATAGAGATAAAAAGCCACTTATACTTTTCCTTCTTCTTAACTATTACGCTCCTTTTGGAAATAAATGAAACAAAATACATTTAAGTTTGTGTTAAGTTTGTGGCTGCAGTGTGACGAAATGAAAAAACAAAAAAATGCAAGAATACTTTTGTGAGGCGCTGTAAACTTATTTCCCTTGAACTTAGAGGGATGCACTGCAGCATTAAATGAACAGAACACTAATAGCAGTGGGATCAATAATTGTGAATAACAGACTGATTTGAACAGACAAACTGCTGATGATCCAGCAGGGAGCTCATGTTCTATATTATTCTTTAGATTAGAACAGCAAGGTTGTTTTCTTCATGACATAAGCTGGTTTGACATTTTTCTGCATCCATATCTGCGTATCCCATGGCAACAAAGCCACAATGCAGCTGCTGATTGGTCCCAGAGGAATAAAAAAAAAAAAAAAAAAAAAAAAAAAAGCTCCTCCCTGGAGTCTGATCCTCTTTAAACCGTGGGGTGTCCCAGAGCGTTTTTGCTGGAGAGCGGTGACTTCGGGCAGCTCAGACTCTAGCCTGCCTCCCCCTCAGCGTCCTGTAAGCATCGGTTCATCTCATCTGACACTCACAGCCATTAACATTCATTACTGCCACTGTGCTCAGAGTTGGTGATAAAAGAGACAGCGAGGGAGTGGAGAGAGGGAAAGGAAATAATGGAGGAGGGGAGTTCAGAAGAAGTAGGGAAAGAGAGAGAAAGAAGTTAAGGATCAGAGAGATCTGAGAGGGTGGGGAAAGCTTTCAGCACAGTTGTTAAAACTTTAGCTATTATCTCTTCCTCTTTCTTTTCCCATGTAATTTCCATACTATTTAAGCTTTTTATTTATTTACTTCTTATATGGGAAAAAGAAATACTTTTTGATGATCACATGCACGTTCTTGCTAAATTAGAACACCCTAATAGCTGACAGTTAATCCAAGCTCTTTGAATGAGGTCATCAATTTCATTCACCTGCTCCATGTGGAAACCTCCTAGTCTTTATCATCAGTCTGAGCAGCGTTAGTTACACACCTCACCTTTAGATGTGAGATATACGTATTTGGGTTTTCTTCCAAAAGTCATCCAAAATGCATCTAAATAAAATCCAGTTAGTCCTTGTTCAATTTATCAGTGATGTTGCATCATTTTCATTTTCATGGCTCCTTCTGCTTCACCTTTTTTTTTTTTTTTACTGAATTTGTCACATTTTCTGTGGCATCCTCTGATACACTACAGGATTTTATAACAGTCCTGCTGCAGTATTCAATACAATGACACTTATGCCCAAATAGTTGATTTTTAAACCTATTTGTTCAAAAATTCTTATTGCCGCAAGTTGGGCCATTGTTCAGCTTCCCTCCAATTTTACTCTGGCTTTCTAGTTTTACTTTCAGATAAAACGGTGTGTCATTTTTTTCTGCAAATCTACTTTAACAACAGCAGTATTTTTTTATTTTATTTTGCAGTCATGTACGTTAACATGAACACTAGCAAGAGCTTGCTGGTCTCATGAAGACATTTTAATCTTACTGGAGACTTTTATTACCTTAGGGCCTCCTTGAAGCGTTTGCTTGTTTTGACAGCTAGACCTGAGTAGATTGCCGACTGTTTCGACTGTCCTCCGGTTTCAGACTATTTGCCCTACAGTGGGTCAGCTGATTTCAGGTTTAATTGAGACTTATCTACACATTCAGGGAACGGACATTGAGATAGCAGACTCTTATAAGTACCTGGGTGTTCACCTGAACAAGAAGCTGGACTGGACTCATAACACAGAGGCTCTGAGCAGACTCTTCCTGCTGAGGAGACTGGGGTCATTTGGAGTGCAGGGGGCGCTCCCAAAGACCTTCTATGACTCTGTTGTGGCATCAGCTATCTTCTATGGAGCTGTCTGTGGATAAGCTGATCAGGAAGGCCAGCTCTCTGATTGAATGCCCTCTGGACTCAATGCAGGAGGTTGGAAACACAAGGATCGTAACTAAATCAACATCTCTGTTGGATAATGTTTCCTACCCCATGAATGAAGCTGTACCAGAACTAGACAGTTCCTTCATAGACAGATTGCTGCACCCTAAATGCACCAGGAAGCGTTATCACAGATCCTTCCTACCAGCAGCTAGACTTTATAAACATCACTGTTCCCAACAACCTCATTGAGTTAATAGATTCATGCTAATTTTTTCGCACAGTTACTGTCTTAGTCAGTTAAATAACATGCTGTTGTTTTTTTTGCACATCTCTGGTGTTGCTTCTATTTTTCACATATTCATTACTGAAAAAATGCCCAAAGCTGCTTATTGATTATTTATTCTACAGATACAGAGTATTTATATTGTAAAAACACGATACTGTACAGTACTTGTTTCTTTCTTTTCTTAATTCTGTTACTCATTCTGTTATTTTTATACACTTTCTAAGGTACACATTGTTCGACCACATCTGCTATAACCTTTGCTGCTGTAACACCACAATTTCCCCATTGTGGGAATTTTCTATTCTTTTTTATTCTAAATCCCTTAACAGAGTCATAAGCTGCCCATCTTATTTTTGAGGGCCTCTAGACACCCCTTTCCTAATTACTATGTTGTTTATTCACATTTTAACAGTCAGGAACAAACAAAACTAAAGAGAGCAAACCTTCTTAAAATACAGAGTAATGGCGTTCTCCGTCTTTTTCTGAGTTTAGACATTGTAAACATTTTAAACAGCATGGTTTTGAGTCATTATTTTTAATTAAATTATTTTTCTGTTAAACTAACGTACACCATTTGGAAATATGTCCAAACATGCAGGGTATCAAAGTGGTGTGAACGATATTATGACTACATTCAGTCTTGGGATGTGAGTATAATTCAGCAAATTATCATAGAAAAACAATGTGAGGTTCTGTAAATGGCTCCACACCAGCCTTACCTTTGGCAACCTACGCAGACGAGGACGATAAGGATGGTGACCACAAAGGCAGATGCTGCTGCGATGGCTCCCAGAACCAGAAGGTTTTGGTAGGTGAGGTCTGGACCTGTGTTTTGTTTTTCATCCATGTCACAAGCTCTGTCTTGCTCACTTTCAGTCAAACACCAGCACTGAGAATCGGACCTTGTGATCAGGAAAACCTGGAGGGACAGAAGGAAAAAAGGCACCACATGAGTGACATGGGAGATAAAAGGAAAGTGAAAAAAAGCCCTGCACCAACTACAGAGAAGGATGGTGCGTTTGTGTGAGTGTGTGAGGACACACTTGCCTCTGGCTTTTTATCACTGTCTCTTTCTGACATATCAGTTTCTATTTTTGACTCTCTCCAATAATGCACAGAAAATAGAACACCTTACAAGGAAGCAGCAATGAGCACGCCAAAAACTCTTTCATCACACCGTTCCTAAGCCTGAGAGAACCTGGTTAGTTTAAAAGGAATAAAAAAAATGCAAATTGAACTCATTATAGGTAGCAATAGTGGGACCAGACTGCTGCTATACTTCAGCGATGGGTGTGAATGAGTCACAGCGTGTTGGAGAACAGATAACACAAATATGCATCATTGCAATTTTGCTGCACAGAAGACAGGATAGCATGTTCAGCCCGAGTCTGTTTAGCTTCCAGAAAAAAAATAAAATAAAATCTTTTTCACAAATGTACACAATTCTCATCCATGTCAAGCAAGATATACTCCAGGCAGATTGGCGTGCTGTACATACACCACTGGATTAGTGGATAAAGATTTAATACCTATAATGAAAAAAACTCAAATTAACATAAATACACATTTAGAAAAAGAAAGAAATACTCATCTAAATCAGGTTAAATCAATGGATTCCGATTCTTCTTACATTTTCTGTAAAAGCAGCACAACCCCTTATGTTTCCCCAGTTGTGCTAACAAGCCGTCATTATTCCAGTGACCCACTGCGCCTATGCAGTCAGAGCTTCCAGAATCACAGATTAAAGGAAATAAACAAAAGCATCACATTTCAGTCGCACATGTCAAGTCGCAAACATAGACAAAAAAAAGGAGCGCGACAAAGCATGCATAATGTTTTAGCACCAACAGCTCCTAGAGCTCAAACACAGCAGCAGATTTACAGCAGATGAATAGATGGTTAGCTGTTGGTTCATTATATTATTTTAGATTTAAGTTTATTCATAGATTTCAAAACATTGTTGATACCAGCGAGTTACTACTGCCTTTTTCTCTTAATGTATAAATAAAATGGCTGCAAAAAGTTTGATTTCCAGGAATGAAGTGTGTTACAGTCAAAAATAAATAATTGCCTTAGAGATACATCAATAAGTCAGCCAAAGGTTGGAACAATACAATAAATGCCCTGTTCCCCTGGTTATACTATATCTTTCCAAAACTATGACTATAAAATGCCATTAATCCAATACACATATCCACCAACATCGTGCACTTAAGTCCAGTTTTCTGACTTTAATTAAAATCAAATGAAGGTTGTGAGAATGTACTTGGCTGCATATTGATTTTCACAGTGATCCTGTCGAATCATGACACATTTCTAGAAGTCTGAAAGAGGTTTGTATTGTTTTCTAAATCTGCAGCAGTATAAACAAAGAAAAGCTAGATATTGGATCAGTTTGAATTTTTCTGCAGAACAAAAGATCTTTATCTTATAATATATTTAAGATGTAATAAAAGGAGAATTCATTATTCACACAGTGTAGATAAACTATGAATTTATAAAAAACAATAGGAGAAAAACTAATTTTCATGATATAAGGATGCTTTTCATGAAAAAAATTTAAACAAACGTTATAAATAGCAGCTTACAGTATATAACAACGTATCTTGTATAAAGTTGGTTTTATTTTGTTATACTTGCTTATGGATGCAGATTTAGAGCAGAGCAAGTAAAATAGTGTATTTTAGTAAACGTTTTTTGCAAACATTCTTGTTGAAATAACTTAGGGTTAGGTTTAGCTAACCCTAACCCTTTACTAATTCTGAACACACAGAAACAGAAAATCATTGCTAATTATATGAAGGTTAACATATTCTGTTACACCACCTCAATGCCACAATAATAAAAAACAAAAACAAAGCCAGTGATTGGATTGTGTGACGGAGTTTTTTTTTATTTGAATCCATAAAACAGAAAAAAATATATTTATGAAAAACATTGAAGCATATTTTCATTAGTTTTTGTAAAAAAAACAAAAAAACAAACAAAACAAAACAACAAGAATTGAGAATAAAAGTAGAGTGCATAAACAGGTTATGGTAAAACTCATGCACAAGCTAAGTGGTTGTTGGAGAGACATTGTGGGATTCACCACCACGGGATCCGTCTGAGGCTTTCTGTTTCTGCTGATAAAATGGTTTCTTTTCATAAATACTTCTTATCATTTTTATCTATCTTTTTCTCCCTCTTTTTCAAGATCTCCTCCCGTTCTCCTTCCTCCCTGTCTGCCTGCCTGACCCCACTGATATGTGAGACAATGCACAGCAAATGAATGAAGAGGATGGCGGCCTTAGACAGCCCTTTATGGCACAGACAGACAGGTAGGCAGGCAGAGGAAGTACATCACAGAGGGAAGATGGGGGGAAAAAAGATGGTGAATGAATGGCAGAGAGAGAGGAAGAGGCAGGCAGACAGGAGCGAGCAAGTGGGATAAAAGTTGTTAGAGGATGCACGGAGTACAGGGAAAGAGGAACTCACTTAAAACATGAAGGAGAGGAGAGGGGTTCATAAACAGTGGGGGAGGGAAGAGGGGAAAGAGGAAAAAAGCGGGCCAGCCATGGGAGAATGAGAGAAAAAAAAAGGAAGGAGGAAATGGGAAGGAGTACATCAGTGGTTTGCTTCTTTCTACGATTTGTCAGCCTTCTTCTGAAAAATTTAAGAGAGAAACACATACAAGGGTTGCCCTTCTGCGAGCTCGATGCGAGATTGGAGCACATGTCTACAGCATGCAAACCTTACAAATGGCAACCAGGAACGAAAAAGAGAAGAGATGGCTTCTGCATGTCGCCCGTGGCTGCACACTCAACAGCGCAACTCGGTCAGGGTGCAGGAGGGTTTATTCCAGCATCTGTCTCCATTTCAGTGTTACCAGCAAAAAATGATGACAGTGGTAACGACAGCATATTGAGAGTGATGGCAGGAGCTGTGATGGTACTGGTGCTGCCTGCTGGGGGTGATTATGATAAAGATGTCAATGACGGTGATGATGAAGATGGTGAGGAAGAAGGGTGCAGCTGCTAATACTGATGGTAATGAGGGTGATAATGAGGTCAAATTGAGCGCTGCATAGACACACTGCGGGACGGATGCGAGCAGCAGAAGAAAGGAGGATGCAGCAGTGCAGCTCAACCACAGGGTGGAAGGTTTCCTCTGAGAACACACACGCCCAGCACTAACCAGAACAAACACCAACAAATGTACATAGCATAAAATAAGAGATATTTGCTGCTGCAGATCTAACTGAAATCTTTTTGTTTCGCAACCACTTTTACTGACTAACCCTGAATGTGAATGAGGAGGGACAGCTTAAGGCAGAATATTATTGTTTTTCAATATCTGTACAAGTTTAGGGAACTGTCTGACAGCCAATAGTTTTTGGCTAAACCAAGCGTGTGTCTATTAAAACAAGTTTTGTGAAAACTGTTTATTTAATTTGTGTTTCCTCTTTCTCTTAACAATAAACACTTTTTATGAAGTTTAAATCAAGCAAGTATGCTGACGGATCCAGAGCAGTGATATCATCGTTATTGAACAGGTACTGGTTCTTTGGACTGTGTCGGTAAATACAAAATCCTGTTTGAAAATCTTCCTCATACAGCTTTCAAGCAGGGGCTTTAAAATGTATGGGGAGATGGCTTGGATGAGTTTAAACACTTTAAAACAAAGTGGAGCGAAATCTGCAAGTGGCATGACTCCCCAAATCACTACTGAGAGCAGAAACTTCACATTGGACCTCCAGCAACTTGCTTTATGCTCTATAAGCTTTATTTCTGATTGAAAAGCTAAACTTTTTTTATCTGAAAAGATAGTAAAGGCCCCATGTCACTGATAAAGTGACATGAACACGTTTGCAGCTGATGTCCAGTATTCGTATACTGCACATGTGGCAGATCTTAAAGCATTGGCTCCAGCCTCAGACTATAAACCCGTTTCCTTCCATTCAACTTCCCATTATTAAGTTTGCATACAGTACCTAGTAAAAACCCATATGTTTTAGCGATGATCTTTTATGTCCTACTTTACTTCACAAGGTATTAATGATTCTCTGCTGGACAAATATAAAGTTTGTCCTTACATTGAGTTTGAAAAGCATAACCCACTTTCTACCATAAATAAAGATATTTGTTTGTATCACAGCTTTCTGAGAAGCATTTTGTTTTTTTTATTATCTGTTGTTATCATCTACATTGTAAAAAAAAATTGTAAGAAATATATTACTCTTTATTTAATGAATTAAATGTTAGCCATTAGAACTGAATTATTGAAAAAACACAAACGTTCAAATTAGGCTTTTGTTAAAAGGCACCTAGAAGTCTTTCCTCTTCAAATCTCAACTATTTTTAAGAATTCATATCTCATATTCTTGCATGCATAACAGTCGGTTATTAATTAGAACCTAAAAAGTGTCTAATCAAAAAGAAAATGTGAGATGAAAAATTAATAAAAATGTATTTTATAATAAGTTTCTCAAATATGAAACACCTCACTGGTGATAAGCAGCACTACTACTAAAATGGGACAAAAAACAGGTTTAAAAATAGGTCTAACCTGATTAAGCAGCGTTTCTAGGTTGACATTAACTTTTGTATTTCTATTGTTTCCATGAGTGCTTCCAATCATCAGGAAAGTGTTGGCTCAGCTTGCTGTGTCAGAGAGGCTTTCACTGGAAATGCAAAGCATCCGAACAGAATTGACATAAGCTCCAGCCAAAAGCAGCAGAAAGCACAAAGTGGGCTGCTTTACACAGCGCTGAGTACACACGCATATTAAGGTTAACTACAGCTTTTACAGGTGATTCCCTAAAGTCTTGCAATATTGATAAAAGCTGATTTTGCACGCTAGAAAGCTTTTTCTTCAATGTAAAGCTCCACTTGCTGGTTTCTGATTAACAAGCAAGAAAAAAATTGAATTTATGGATTATTATAAAAAGAGGTTTGCTCAAAAACAGAAACAAACAGACACAAATATATATAATGTAGTAACTAAGACGGGCAATCTGGTACACACATTCACACATTTGTATACAAAGGAAAAGGCTTTTTGATTCTAAAATCCACACCTGACAGCCTGTACTGGTACCTATGATAAATTTTACACAATGAATACCATTTGCTTTGCTCGAGACATGTTATGTCCAAAACTGTCCTGACCACTAATATCAAGACCCTTTTATAATGATAGTTACTGGAGATCCTTTATTGACTTAAAAAGCTCTGATGTCGGTCTACAGTCTATGATTTTTATCAGTCACATCTATAATATTAGCCAGCCAGGCCTGTCATTGCGTTTCACACTGGAAGTGTTTTAAAACCACAGCCTACCTTGTGTGCCTGGCTATGAAAACTAAGGACATACGATGCATAGAATGCAGATGTTTAAGCTTACTTATAGCACATCAGCAAAGTGGCTGTAAGTAACTATCTTTAACTGTTAACCCAGTGTTGGATCAAACATATTATGGCCGACAGAACAAACAGCAGCATTCTGGATGTCAAAATATCTAGAGTACAATGTTATTTATGATAGATTTGTAAAGGTTTCTTCTACATTTTCCATTTGAATGTTGAGCTGTTTCTCTTTTGTTATTGCATCTACAGCTTGCCAACTGAGGAAAGAGTTGAGCAAACAGCTGAAAGCCCACCCTAACAACCTGAAAAGGAAGACAGCAGTGACAATATAAAACTAGGGTTTAATTATGCTATTGCTATACAATATATTAGACTACTAACAATGAATTTAATAATGTCAAAATCTGTACTATAACAGATGAATAAGATAATGACTGTCATATGTGTCTTACAGAATAAAATGTTAGAATATCTATTTAGCTTGATGTTATTTGCTTTTTTCTTTTTTTTTACTTAAACGCATCTTGAATAATATTCAGAATAATTTTGTTTCTTGAAAAAAATGAAAAGACATAAACGAAGAAAAAGCGAGGATACATTCAACTCCATCATGCTGGCCCTGTTTTATCGTTTCAATCTGTTTTCAACCCAATCACTCTTCAGGAGTTCATATATTATGAATGCTTTTTCAAAGATATAAACCCAGTGCAGCTTTTGAAACACTAACTAAAAGAAAAACTCATCTTTTGTCAAAGTATTTTCCATTTCTGACACATGCTCAACGTTTGAATTGGTATATCTTCCAGGAGTGTCGGAGAAAATAAGAAAGCAAAGACAGAGAGGACCACCAAACGTGTAGGTTTGGTGTGACTGTTAAACAGTCTTTAAACAGTTGAACCATCCCTTTGTCTTTTCTCTTTGCTTTTAGCTGTTCTTGTATCCTTTGCTGACTCTGTAGATGTCAGGTTTGCAGTTTGGTTTCACTTGCACAGCACGGTTATGTTCAGGAAGCGTAACTACTTGCTCAGTGGTAAGAAAAAACTGTTATGTTGAAATTTAATACATGCTACTTTCTCCATTAACTGGTGACACTAGTACAGTAGATCCCAACAAAACAAACAGCATCATTCTAGTAGTAATAGGAAACATGAATTTATCTAATTTGGACTGTTTCCTATAATTATGAATACAGTTTCATGGATTTTCTGCTTTAGTGTTGCTGGTACTTTTACTTGTGGTTGAAAGTATATTCAATATTTTAAAACCTTAAATGGGCATTAAATAACTTCTGAAAGCCAGCTGAACCTATTCATAGTTACACTCATCCTAAAAAGCTGATGAATAAACCTGAAAACCTCAATAACAAGGTCATTTTCACTCAGCAGCAGGTTTGTGAGATCTGCAAGTACTTGCTTATCTAGATAGAGCCGTGATAAGTCTATATATTAACAACACCCAAATCTTATTCTCAGAAATCTATTTATAGCATTTACTAACACTCAAGAGTTTTTGTGAATAACCAGAAATGTTTATTTGTTATCATCTCCTGATGTGGTTAGGTGGCATGACAACCTTGGCTATTTAGTTTTCTGCCTAATTACATACAAGCAATTCCTGAATGAAAGAATCTGTTGAGGAGCATTTTAGTACGAAAGAATATATAATTTATTTTGCAGGGATGCTCAAATATCATATAGATTTATGATACTTATATTTCAAACATTTATTTCTGTTAATTTTACATCAATCGCTTTCTTAGAGTAAAATCTAAATTTAATATAATTCAAGCACAAAAAGTAGCTCTTAGTACACAAATCTTTTGCACTAAAAATTTTTCTCTATCTCCTGCACAATATATGACATCAGTGGGATCCGTTTGCATTATTTGATGCATTAATGCAGTGATGGAAGGGGTTAATTAGCCCAGGTTGCCTTAATACTGACCTTTTAGTGTATCTGCTTTGCTAGATTTGCGGTCTCTCGTCTCGTTCTTGATGATACTTTAATGCTTTTCTGGGTAAGTTTCCCCGCTTTTACCCTTCAAAAAATGCACAACTGTAGCCTTTGTCCTGTGCACACCCTCAGGAAGTCTAGTTGATCGTCTCACCAATCTCACATTAGCTCCTGATTTATTTTAAAATTCTCTCTCAAAAAGGCTGTTGATATCTCTGCTGCTTTTGCACCTGTTTCCCAATATTGATTTTCCTTTAGACTAGACTTTACATTTTTGAATCCAGTAGTCTTGGAGCAGCCAGCTTCTTTACCTTAGATATTAAATGGCTGTGGACAAGTTTAACCTTAATGCTGAAGGTATCAACTACTGGTCATCCTTCCCTGATTCTACCAGCTGGCTGCAGGTACTTCAAAGTATTGTTCCTCTTGGTTCACAGTGGATTAAATAATGTAACAAGGCATGCTGAGATAATACCAAACTTATCACATTAAAAATCTGTCTGCAATGAAGCTATAGCCACCTATGGAGTGCTCCGGGGTTCCTAACCCTGAGCCCCTTTCTTGCATGCCCTCCCCTTCCCTCTCTTCCCATCATCTCTCCCTGTCAACTACAAGTAAAGCTTACTAGTGAAAATAATAAAAAATAAATTAATTTCAACCCCACCATAGAAGAGTTTGTGTACTGTGTGTGCACATTGTGCCAAAAGAGTTTGAAAAAGCCAAGAGCCCTGACCTGACTGAGAGGAAAAGTTTTCACTCACATCACCTCCCTACCAATGATCTGTGAGTAGCATCAAACTGTAGAACAGTTGCAACCTTTATATAATCTTTGGTCGGCAAATTAAATGATCGACGGAGGGGACAGAGAGGGGATTTATTTCACCTAAAAATTTAAATTTCTCTAGCGCTTTAGGAAAAAAAAGAAATCACATTGCATGCTCAATGATCTGCTTTGTGGGACATTGTTTGAGTGTGCATAACTTCAAGTGAAGGCCTACAGGAGATATGAAGAGAGAAAGCGTGAAGCAAGGTGGGCTACAGCGGAACCCGATGACATTTCTCTTATCAGCTGCAAGGCCTATCTCCAAACCTCAGACGCCTACGCATGGTAGAAAAAAAAACCTTATGCAGGCACTGGGAAGTTCAGTTTGCAATCTATGGCCTTCCACTAAGTGACCTGCTGCAAGCGGTCACATTCAACGACCATAACCTGCAAATCTATTTATCCAACACTATAGCTCTTATGTCAATATGATTTGGAATCTGCCTTCAGAAGCACCTGTCTCTTAATGAATATGTATTATATATGGCAAGTAGAGGATAACAAGCACATGTTAATAACAAATACAATTATTTGGTATTCCTTTTTTTTTTAACCCCATTGTTCGATTTCTTCTCTCATCCTGGAATTAGTTCTTGAAGCAAACAAAATCAAGTCAGGCCAAGATTTTTGGAAGTTGTGGTTTCAAAACCTCCAATATTCTTCATCATAACGTTCTTAAAGTCAAAAGGTTTTTCTAAGGTTTTTAAAAGAGATATTAGACATGACAGAGTGAATTTCTCCAGCAGTGAAAGTGGAGACTAATAAAGCCTTGCCTCACTGCCACCAATCGATTCACACTGCCAACCACTTGGCAGATATAAGAATTTTTGCAAAAAGTTATTTATAGATATTAGCTACCCAAAGGAGTACAAGTAGTCATGGAGTTTCATGTATTGCTGTACACAAAAGAACAGAGTTGTAGGGAAGCAAAGTAGAAGCAAGAATGTGCTGTTTTTGACAAAGTTTCCTACTGTTACGTTTTGAAACAGTAAATTTTTTATATTTTAGTACATACATTTCATATATAGGAGAGGCTGGAAGGACTATGTCAATCAGCTGGCCTGGGAGCACCTCAGGTTTCCCCCAGCAAACTGTAGGAGGTGTCTGGGGAGAGGGAATTTTGGGAGTCTCTGGGGAGACTACTTACCTGGATAAACCGGAAGACAACGACGAGAATTAGAAAATTTTATAATGTATTTATAACAGCTTTTTCATTTTGTATTACCTTTCTAGATGTATGGTTGAATCACGTTGTTTAATTACACAGTCCCACTTCACAAGATGTTGTCTTGTGGCACTTTACAATCCTCAATTTAATTGATTCTTACAAATATATTCCAAATAAAGTACATACATTCCAATTTACGCTAGTACCGGAAAACAATACATCTAAGTTATTTTCAAAACTATATTTTAGTATCTAATGAAACCCAGCAGGTTGCATTGAGTCATTGACTGCAACATTCACTTCTTCTTGATGAGCATGTAGCGCCAATGGACAGTAGCTCTGATTTTGTCATTAACTTCGCAGCAATCTCTCATACTGAGCATGCATTTCACAACAATATAATGGAAAACTCCCCTTTATCATGGAAAATCATGCAGAACTTTGCTCAGGGTAAACGGCCATCTGCCACCACCAACTGGGGGTTTGAGAAGGCAGAACATGCACACAAAAAGGATGCAGAAGCACTGATGAGTACTTTCTAATAACGAAAAAAGTAAATAGTTATTGCATGTACTACCTACTTTAGAGGTCTTCTTAGAGACAATACAACTAATTATATGAACTTTTAGATGTTCTAGAAGATGAAAGAAAATATATAAAGTTAATGACAATAAAATCAAATCCATTCGCTATATCTAGGAAACATGGTTAACTGAAAGAAAAGGTCAAGTGGGTCAGCTAAAGATACCATAAAGTTGTTGGCAGCAGTAGGAGAAGCCCACTCAGAAGTACCAGAAGAAAGAGATAGAGGGAGATTGAGGTCTTAGGGATTAGTCTTTACGTCCTCCAGCAGCCTAAGCCTATAACAGCATAACTACTGAGATACCAACTACAACACCAACTACAGATATAGTTCAGGATAACTTAAGCAACTCTAATTTGAAACATTATCAAAAAAAAAAAAAAAAAATTAAGCCTAGTTTCAAAAATAGACAAAGGCTCTGCTATGTACAGTAGAACAAAGCTGGGAGCTGTAGCCATAAAGGAGGAGCCGGTGCCCTTAAAGATTTGCTTCCCATTTTCTTTTACAAGCTCTAGGAAATACTAGTAAAGCTGCAGAGAGAGGGAAGTGCAATGTTAGGCCAATATGGACCAATCAGATCTGTAATGTATGATGGAGCTTGATTATTTGGGTATTATATGGAAAAAGGAGAATTTTAGATTATAGTCTTGAATTAACAGAAAAGAATTTGAACAATTTTGCAATTATATTTTCAAAAACTATCTCAAATATGAGTTCAATTTCGTCTGACTTTTAAAGTAGAAAATGTATAAGAAGCCATGTTTAAAAGTGATAGCTACAAGTTTAACTCCTCTAGGCTGATAAGAAACAAACTTGCGCTCGACCACTCAGCCCAGTTGCCAGGTTAGCTAATGCTAAAGCTAAACAAATCAAACACTTAACTTAAAGGACACATTTCTTAAAACATTCCAAACACCACTCAGGTTTTACAGTTACCTCCAGGACTGTCTCACTTATTGAGGCCTAATGTGTTCCTTTGAACACACCAGGCCTGGCATCAGTTTCAGTACCTTTTAATTAATGCTATCATTCTTTACTGAAGCAGCATTAGAGATGCCAATTATTAAATTTCTAATAAATTCACATGTATTCATAAAACAAATCCCATTAAGTCATTACTGTGAGCTAAGCCAATGGAAGGCTCAACATTATGACTCTCTAAGTTTATTATCTGAACTGAAAAATCCTAGAATTATTGTTAGTCTCTGTTATTAATGTTTTTGCTATACAGTATATATACAAAATTAATGTTTTCATTTTTCAATATTTTTTCTATGGGTGTATTTATATGTTTCTATTCTGCTCATATCTGTATTAGCATCTCAATGTTGCTGTGACAACCGATAGTTTTAAGGGGTTTTGTATACAAAAAAATAACAGCATGTTATTTTTTGACAAATAATAACCAGAAAATGTAAAACAAATTTTAAAAACTGCTAATTTGGACTCTGTATTACATCGTCAGGATGTAACAAAAAATGTATTATTTGACAGCTGCTGAATGTGAAAGGTTGCCTTTTCCCTGAAATATATATGTCATGGAACCATATTTCACATATATTTTTAGGGGCATTAAATGTTAACTAGATAAACATTCACAAAATCCTCTTTCTTCTATAAGAGAGAGCTGCAGGCAGCTTTGCTTTAGTTGCTGCTTGGCGCAAAAAGAAAAAAAACATGTTTGTTTCCTCGGTTCCTTGTGCTACAGTGCAGCTATGATGTCCTCAAATGCCAGGCCTTAGTTCTTATATTTTTAGAGTAACACAGGATCTTGACATTTCAGTTGTTTGCCTCATCCTTTTGTCGCATGGCGAAATCTTTCCACCATAATACAACAAAAGAAAATTCCCATTGGTTGCTCAACAGATTTCTTTGTTTTCTCTGAGTTTTAGGCTGGCCTTGTGTATGTCTGTATGAGTGTGTTTGTGTGTGATGTGTGTGTCTGAATCATTTAACTGCTGAGTGCCGGATGTGCAGAGCAATAGCATCTACCATAAATGGGGGCTAAATGATAAAGTGTGATAAATGAAACTGTTAGTGTACACAGCCTGCAACCCTACACTGAATGAGGGCATGAACCGATGATGTGTATGTAAATCTGAGACCTAATGGGACCTGAGAGTGAAATTTCTTATGATTATTAAAAAATCAAAAACTGCTACACTGGGTGAAGTTATGAATCCAGTTAACCTGGATAAAATTTGTTCCAATCTCTGAGTTCCAAAAAAAGACATCATGAATGCAAATACAGTATAGCGCTAGTCCTAGAGACATAGAAAAGGCAAGACCCCATTTTCTCTCACTTGACTTGACTTAATTAACCAAAATGAGTCAGAAGCAACATTCAGGATTAAGATTTGTCCTTGTGGGATAAGGAATTATTTTCTTTCTCTGTCTCTCCTCCCCTGTTGCCGCTCTTCCTCTCTTTTCATGGTGGACTTCAGTGCTAACTTCCTGCTCATTACTCTAATGAAGGTTCTGCAATGAGTTTATGCTCCTAAGTGAAGTTAGCTTTTTAACTCTGCAGTTTGGGAAATGCAGACAGAAAACAAACTCATACATGCAGCCACACAGAAGAAAACTAAACTATGCATTATGCATGTGTGTTGTGTAGAAAAAAAGGGGGTGTCAAGAATATCACAAAAAAATCACTCAAAATTTTTAACAGCATGTGTAGAGTCATCTTCTAACTGCATAACAGACACAATTAAACATTCAGTAACTAAATTAAAAGTGAATGGGAAGCGATGTAATGAACGGCAGCTTTTCTTCCACTGAAGAGCCAGATGAACTCCCTACCTAACTGTAATTCAGTGAAAAAGAGTCTGACAAGATAGCTGCATCCAACCCCAGCTCTCTGCATTTGCCTCAGATGCATTATTCATCTGTGTGCCAATTTGGAGGAACCCTCCCAATCCCCCATTTGGCACCAAAAAGATGAGAAATGAGGGAGAGACAGACAGACGACAGAACCAGAAGTCACAGAAAGAACATCATGGGGGGGGGTGGAGGGATGTAGAGAAAAGCGGGAGAAAAAGAGTGGAAAGATCTTAACAGAGGGATGAGTGAGAGTGAAAAGCAGAGTGTAAAGCTGCAATGTAGAGAAACGTTTAAACAGGATTCCAAATGATCCAGGGATGTTTTCCAAGCAGATATTCCCTGGTTGGTCTAAATGTGTCTCCATAGAACAGATTAATGAATAATTTCAAAAGAAAAGAAACAAGAAGAGTCCATAAAAAAATGGTGCTAAAATGTTTATTCTGACACATTCTTCATCCTATCTTGCTGTATAAACACCATCCAATACAAGACAGAAGACCTTTACAAGAACATCCCGAAACAAACCCAATTTTCTCTCCACAGAGCTTGTCTCCAGAGTCAGCATTACGTCACCATTATCCCTGCATCTCTCCCAGTCAACCCCCACTACACCAGCTGCTGAGGTTGTCCACACTGGGACGGCCTGCTCCAGATTTCACCTCACAAACGTCCAGCATAAGTCTCCTTTAGCGCAACCAGGTCTGATACCTATTAAGGCTGCGGCCTGTCACACACTTGGACCAGATCTCTTAAAAACATTACAGCTGGGCTAAAAATAAGCTGAGCTTTAATAGCAGCACCTCCTCTTTGGGATGAATGTGTGTGAGTGAGGGGGAGCGGAGAGTGTATATGTGTGGGTTGGATCAGCAGGATTGGAGTTTAATCTGCCACTGTCTCCCCACAACGAAGCTTGGAGATTTTAAGCCTAACAGCTGGTTGGTTCTCCCCAAACCTCTTGTTGCTGCTGTGCCTCAATAAATACAATTTCTCATTAACGTTGCTGTGGACACTGAACCCTACCTGCACACTGACCTAAAAATACTTTATCTGAGCTCTGTGACATTATCATCACCACTTTGTGCCTTTTCAATAGACACGATCCTTTCTACTGTAGTGTTATGAAACAGTGGTAATGAATGCCTCTACTGATGCTGCTGCAAGGGGCGTTGGCTCCTCTGCTGAAGGATCTGTCAGACTCCGGAGCTGCTCTGAGGATTCGCCTGTCAGATTTGGCCTTATTTGTCAGTTTTCTGTGATTCCACTCCCTCTGCTTTGTTGTGTCACCAGTCGGATCGCTTCAGAGGGCTCCTGGGAGCTGCTAACACGGAGAGTATATGGCAGGCCTCGGAGCTCATCTACATCAGGTCAGTCCTCTCCAAGACAGATGGAATGCCTGGGCTTTATCTAGTCTAAATGATAGAGAGGAGAATTTAAATAGCTGACATCAGTTGCAGAAATCCTTTCACTACAATCAAACTCATTGTTGTGTCGAAACTATAGCTTATTTAGTTTTAACAGTGAATATTTATTCTAGAGAATTAAGGAAAATTTAATTAGTTTCTCCACTATTAGCTTAGTGTGGTATGAAGGCAGCAACTTACTTCATTAACGTTTATTTTCTTATAAAAGTTATCAAAGTCTGTGTCCCAGTTCGGAGGTTACAGTCATGGGAGGACTGACCCTGATGACATCAAGGCCAAAAGGGATGAAAAGTTGAAGGGTTGGTGTTGAGTTGGTATGGGACAACATTTCAGGCACAGAGACACATGTCATGAAAATGTAAATCAGCCATGTCATGAAGTAATGTGCTATGGCTCCCAGAAATGTTAAGTTTGCTGCGGGCCTTAGGGAGTTAGGGTGGGATCTGGTTAGCCTTCCTCCTTCTTTATGTTTCTTATAAAGAAGGAGGAAGGCAAATACTTTGTTACTTTACTTAAGTAGAAATTTTAGCCATCTATACTTTACTGTGTTTTAGTTCTACTCCTTACATTTGTTTGCAATCATCTCTACTTTCTACTCCTTACATTTTAAAATAGATTTAGTTAGTTTCATTTAATTTAACCTGATTGATGTTATGGCCTCTTGGTGTTAAAAAAAAAAAAAAGGAAAAACCAATTATTTGTTTCATCCAGACAATTAAAGGTATAGTGGAGGATTTTCGGAATTTAAAAAAAAAAAAAAAAAAAAAAAAAAAAAAAAGCACATGCACAACCCTGTACCCCCTACCGAAAGGGAACGCTTATTCAACACTTACAAGAGCGTGCATGAGCCCATTGCTCCTCCTGGATGTCCTGTTTAAAACTTGCTGTTTACATCGTTCATACAAACTTACTTTACAAGATTTGCAAATTTTCCACTATGTCAGACTCACCACTGGTAAGTGAAAATGGGGACGGCCTTATGTAAACATATCACTAGAATGATTGACAATTAGGAGGACCACTTATTTTTAAGACGACAGACCCAGGGTTTCAGGAAACCTCAGAGCGTCAGGGCAGGTTCAGAGTTCCATGAGTCTAGCAGCGAGCCCAGACAGGCATGCTCAGATGCAAACTGGCATGCTCAGTGGTTGAGGGACAGAGAGAAGACATGGTACCAGGATAATTGCAGAAACTTTAAACTGGTCTCCGTCTAGCAGCCAGGCTTACGGGACTAAAACTTACATCGCTTGTGTTCTAAGCTAGAACCCTGAGGGCTCTGCGGAGAAGGGCAAGAACCTGAGTTCCCCCCCGCACCCCGAGTCAAAACCCTGAGGGCTCCGAGGGGAAGAGCCGGGACACGGTCAGAAGATAGGAGACAAACAGTAAACCCTCTAAATCCACTGAACCAGGGACTTAACTAAAACTCATGAAACAAAATAACGGACACAAAAACATAGCACGAATAAACTAAGAACACACGAATAATAATCTGGAGCCGATAGCTGGGTTGAACCAAATACATAGCAGAGGGAACAGGGGAATAAGTTGAATAATGATTAAAAAGCGGGGAGGGAATGGCAGGTGAAGGAAGTGAGTAATCAGATCAGCTACTGGGGCTGGTTACCATGACAACTTGAGTAAGAAACATAGATACTTTTGACACCGCTGGTTTTTCAATCCTCCGGTTTGTCTGCACATGGTCACATGGTGTTTGCACTACTGAGACGGAGGTTCAGACAGAGATTATTTTTTTCAGTCCTTCCTTTCCACTGTTTCACCATGCTTGGTCGGGTTAAAACATTGCTTAAAAATCAGCTCTCTATGCTTTCAGCTAGACTTTTCTTTGACAGATAACATTTGAACCTATATGCATTATTTGCTAAATATATATTCAATTATAACTTTGATTGAATTGGATTGTATATATCATGTTTTATATTAATAAACTATTAAAAAATTATTCAACTATAATAGATTAAGTTATATATGTCAAGGAATCTTTTATCAATGTGTATTTTTCTCTCACTTAAAATAGGATTAACATCCGAGACTTACGACAGGTGGATAATCTGCAAAATGTCCTTCTGAAGATTCCAGAATGATATTTCCTCACAATGTTCACATGCCTAAAAAAAACTATACATATGTCTTGCAATCATGACTACAGACAGAGGCACACATGTAGTAGATGAGTAGACCCACATGGCAGCACCAGTTCCAAGGTCTCTGGTGGCAAGTAATGTTTTCACACTTATGCGAGAGATTGCTATTTCTGCACAGAGTCAGATAACTCAATTATTCATTGTGGATGCTGGTGCACTCACTTTCCCTCTGTAAGCATGGAAGTGGGGTGTGTCTTACTTTGAGTGTGCGCAGCTGAGAGAGCTTTGGTGTGTTTGAGAGTGCAGCTCAGTTCGAACTGCTGACGCGCCATGCCGCACAGTGAAGACGCAAAGAGGAGAGAGGCGAAAAGGAAGAAGGAGCTGTCATAAACATGGCAATCAAAGCGATACGAAGCAGTAGGTGAGGATCAAAGACTCCGGGGAGAGAAGACGAGGAATTAGTTCCCTTATCTTCTCCCAAAGCCAACTGCACCCCTTCCAATCCTCTCCTGCTCAATCAAGTTACAAAGAAAAACTTGTTTATATCACACACACAAAAAATAAAGAATTAGACCTTAATGCAAGGGAGGGTTTTGAAGACACCTTTTGGAGTCTTGACATAAAGCCCTTTGGTCTGATGCTGATCCTACATCATACAAAAGGGTTTTGGCCTATATTGAGTACCGATGCTAGTATGATACAAAAATATATAATGATATTATGCCTGCATGACTGATATGATTATCATTTTGGTAAGGCCTGGCCCAGTTTAAACCATTAAATGGAAACTTGAATGAATACAGCAAATTTAAGCCATTTATTTTTTTTTAAACAGAACTGTGAAGAAAAGAGTAGTGTAACAAAAACTCAAAAAGATAAATCTGGGAACAGTTAATTGCTTTAGAATTTAAAGTGCAGCCATAATAATGTAAAATAAAGAGGTATTTCAATAGAATAATATAAAAAAAAAAAACATTGGTCCAACAGGATCTCAATTAATTAAATCTAGGATGAGTTATTTTTATAAAGTATAGCCATAATATTGTAAAAAAAAAAATGTTTTTAAAGCAGTGAAGAAGAATTGTATCAGAACTAACGGAACTAAACAATAAATAGATTTCTATTTCAAATTACATTCCAATACTCAGCGATACTGATGCCAGCATTTTTGGCAGTACCAGAGACATTTATGATACTGGTATCAGAATCAGAGCAACTCTGGTATCTGCTAGATTTAATGTTAAATGTTGCTGTAAATAACTTTTTTTTTAAAGTCAGAACGAAAAAGATCAGGACTATGTGATGGAATACCTATCATGCTAATAACTTATCTGTTAAGTTATAATACCCAACAAACAAAATCTAGCTTGCAAACAGTGTTAAACCACTTAAGTTACTGTTGAATATTGCTAGAGTACAACCAACATAAGTCAATGTAACACAAGTTGAGTGTATTAAATAAAACTGTTCAATAACATGTTTACACCAATGTTACCTTGATAAAAAAAATAAAATTCACTGTCCTATTGACATTATGAATTGTACATAAGATTTTAGCATAAGCTAAAATCCATCAATTGGATTTTCATATTAAACCTAATATTTGGAAATACAACGTTTAAATAGTTTAAACTCAAATCATTTGAGTTCAAGTTACTTTTTAAGCTTTACAGTTTTACCAAATCTTGAAATGTATTCATAGTTAGAACTTGTTAATTACTAGAACTTTCAACTAGATAAAAAGCTGTTAAGATAACACAAGTTAAGTACCTTCTGTGTATTCCATTCATAGATTTACTAACTTTTATGAAGCTTTGGTAGATAATTTTTTTATACAAATTAAAATTACCGGTACTGACAAAAATGTAGTAGATGCAAACCTAATGCCTCTAATAAATTTATCTACTGGGTGCTGGACTTCCAGATTTTTGGTCTTCAAATTAGTTCACCATCTACTCCTCATATTTTCCGAAATGAAAGAAGACTGTACTGCTTTCCTTCTTTTGCTAAATTTATAATATTGTTTAAATGCAATGGAAATATCTATCTTTATTTAAATTTTACTTCAAAATTGGTAATAAACTTTTACCCTTACTTTAGACATAACCAGCATAAGGTCATACAACAGCACTTTCAAAAGATAATAGTTCAGACTTTGACTAAGCCCCTTCAAACCTTTACATTTGTTGTGGTATTTTTCAGCATACCTGCTTCATGATCATTGCTCTGCTGCATAAAACAGAGTCTTGTGCATTTTTCTGCAGGATTTTCAGAATCAGAATCAGACATACTTTTATAATCCCAGAGGGAAAGTACTTTTGTTACACGCTCCAAATATACAAACATTTTTTATAGCAGAGTTCAGATTTAATCAGCAAAGATAAATGACCAAAAGAACTATGGAGTTGCAAAAAGCTTGTCTATAATTTTAAGAATGATTGGATGGATGTTAGCTATCTTTTGATCAAATAGAATATTTGAAAATATAAATGGAACAGATAACAGCTCTTTTTAAAAACCTCATGTCTTATACATAGTATTAGTGGAAGATCCTGGAGTGATTTTCAAAAAGAAACATTTTGATTAAATGTAAATGGTTTTAAAGGTACACAGTCGGTATATTTGAAAATATATTATATTTATACATCAGTAATTCACTCTGGTTGCATACAACCTTTATGAGAAATTACAGCATCAAGATGGCATAGCATTTGTCTATGCTTTGTTTTTTTGCTCAGTTTGTTAATAATTATAGTCTTTATGTGTATATTTACCATGAGATCGTATGACCAGAATTGCATCACTGAGCATGCATACAATTGTCTAAGTCTAAGTCAAATGTGAAAAGGCACAAGCACATTTTTGTCATTCCAACAGGGATAAAACCTGTGGGCTGGGAAAACCATTTGACCAACGGAGTGGACTAAAGCGGCATATAAAGCTCAGGAAGTATTCTGATGTCGCTGCAAAGTTGATAGACATGGGAGTAAATGTGCTTGCTACTGGTGTTAGCAATGTTTTATAAGAGCCTCTGAACTGATGGTGTTCAGGAGCTATTACAGCATGGTAAGCACAGTCGGGACTTATTTAGTAGCTGCATCAATAGTCACCATCTGGCTTTCTGGTAGTTTGGCTGTAGATGGCGCTACTCCTGTTTATTTCAGCTCATTGCACCTGGTGCTGGAGCTCTATTTAGGCTCAAAAAGGATGATCAAAACATTATCAGGACAGAAGCTTGGAGTACATAGCCTTACTTTATCATAATGGATGAGATTTTGATCTTTCTGATATACGCATATAATGGGACTCTGTATCTTTAAAGCTGAATCAACTGTTTTGGTTTTAGCTGCATGAGTACGCCATGTCAGTCTGATCATACAATTTGTTTGATAATCTTAAAAATCAAAGTGTAACAATAAAGGCTAAAATAGAGGGAATCTGGAAGAGTGTAAATGTTTTCACAGCTTCATTAGTCTGAATCACATCCTTACATAGTAAAAAGGCTCATGTCTTAACTAAGTGTAGCCCCACTGTGGAAATAAGTGTCTATTACTTAGAGAACTTTTATTGACTAACTTGATAATGTCTCAAGTTATTGTGTTCAAAGACAATAACTAGATGATTGTCTTTACACAGTAAGACTCCGGATCACTGACCTCTGCAGGACACAGCAGCTGGTCTCAGCCCACAGCATGAATCAAGTTTAAATTGTCTCAATTTAGATAAAGCCAATCCTACAGCTGAAAGCTAATGAAATCGCAACAACCCTATCAATCCATTTATTTTCCCTATAACTGCCAGGTCCTAGCAGGGTTGCATGGGGAACAAAGCACACAGAAACAAACAGAGTGGTATCTTTCTTTGATGGTGAGATAGATCAACAACCATGGAAAATACACACACGCTTCAGGCCTCCGACAGACGACATTTTAAATAGAAAATAAATGCACCCCCTCATCCAAATTAACTCTGTAGATTCAACAAGATAAAGACAAGTCCCTAAATACATTGGTTGAGGTGCTAAAATGTGTGGATTTTATCTGATATCATAATAATTATAGAGCACACAGATTATTGGGTCTGTTAGCAGACACTCACTTAGCCGCAGACAGTCAGAATATAAGGTGTAAGGGCCAAGGATCAGCGTTAAGTTCCCAGCTGCTCAGTGCTGCCCCTGGAGCCAATTCATCACCCTGACACCATATGGAGCTCAGAGAAAGTCCTGAGGAAGCATACTGAACAAACACGGCATTTAAGCAGAGACATTATATCAACATATGTAAATACATATTGTACAAGTAAACCCAAACAAACAGTAGAGACGGGCAGGCTCACACAAAATAAATTTATGCACAAAATCATCTGCATAATTTAAGTGCTCCCTGCATTGATTTACTGATAAAAGAACAAAAAGTCATACACATACTAGACCAACACAACATTCTTTAATATAGAGGTTGTGTATCTCTCACTGTGCCGCTGCCCTTATTTCCCTGAGGACAGCTTTTTTGCAAGCCAATTGCTGCTGTTACACATGTCGACACCTCCATGCAACCATTTACTGCAGCGCACCCACCCAATATTTAACACTTACGGAGACACGCGTAGGAATTTCAGGTTAGGGCATTTACACAAATAAACAGGTAATACCACACACATACTGGCAGACTTAATTCATCGAGATCCTACACACTTATGCAGTTTAATCTTTAGGGCCAGCAGTATCTGTTAGTGATTCATTCTGAACCATTCCCTGCGGCGTCTTAGAGGATCGAGCGGGTGCTCACCATGTTCATCGCTTTCTGTGTCAGCAAATTACAAACCCACCCCCTGGCTGAAATTTGACTGGCTGCACACGTGTGTTTGCAAGCTGCCTAATGAAGGACAGGGTGAGAGATGGATGATGACTTATGAAGAGAGAGGGAGAGACATGGGAAGAACAAACTGGCACTGTGATGAGTGGATACTGTAAGTCAGCACCCTGTCTGCTGAGCACACCCCCGTGGTTTAGGGTGAGTCACACTCTGCACTTGCAAGCATGCATCAATTCTGAAATGTCTCTAGAATTGTAGAATTGACTTGCAAAAGTATTCATGGGCTTTGTCGTATTAAGATACACTACAACAACAAACTTGAATCTATTTTGATGGAAATGTTCAAAAGGACCAATATGTTTCTTGTATTTGTGTTCCGTCCCCTCTGGTCACTACGTTTTTTAGAACCTTTTTCTGCAATTACAGCTGCAGGTCTTCTGGGGTATGTTTCCACTAACCTTGCACATCTACAGGTTAAAATTGTTGCACATTATTTTTGCATAAACAGTCTCAACTAATTCAGACAGGATTGGAGTATAAACTGAATTTTTTTAAGTCTCACCATCGATTAACAATTGGATTTAAGTCCAGGACTCTGCCTAGGCCAACATGAGTACATGCTTTGATTTCAACCATTAAACCGTGGCCCTGGTTTGATGTTTAGGACTAGAAAACTAGAAAATGAGTATCCAGTGTAGTTTCAAGTATTTTGCAGCCTATAACAGTTTTTTTTCTGGCATGACTGTTCAGTATTTAGGTCCATCTGCTAAAAAAAAAAGACCTAAAAGAAAATCCCTCCCATAGCATGAAGTTGCCACCACAATATGAGGCTATGGAGGGTTCATTATTATGAGATAAAAGAGTAGAAAGGGTCAAATATAGTTTTAAAAGCATGTTATATTTTCCTCAGCCATGCACAATAATGCATTCATTTGTTCTGATTTAATAAATTAAACAAAAACCTTTATTCTGAGGCATATGGTTGTAGTATGTTCATTGTTAGATTTATCTTAGAGGCAACACATACTGAAAAAAAAACACTGAAAGCAAAACAGACTTCAAAGGTTCAGCAAAAACTGAGCTCTGACACAACAAAGTCAAAGCGTGACACACCCTCAACTGCCACACTACCATCTTCCATTCACCACCTTGTTCGTAGCATCATCCAGATGGCTGTGTCTAATTTCACTGGATGCTCCATTTACATTTGAAAGGTGGTTAGTGCCCATTGAGCTACGTTATCATGGCTGTGCAGACACACAGAGCCTCCACTGCTCCTCCCCAGCCGAAGACGGAGAAGCCATCGATTTGATTCAGTCTTAAAAGCCAGGTCAGCCTCAACAATGGCTGCTTATGGAAAAACCATTACCCCTGCAGAATTCTGAAACTTTAACCTACATACATGGTTCCCCGTCATTCCTCAGCCTTCTCTGACTATCCTACACAACAGCACAGATGGAGAAAGCTCTGTGGGCTGCTTGTCAATTGAATATGAAGGCTCCTCTCTTGGTGAGTCAGGCTGCCTTTCTTTACACTCCTTGTCCAAGGCCACCTACAACACACCTCAACTCCCGCACAGCCATTGCCAAGTTACTACGCCTTCTCATCCACTCAGAACCAGAGAGACTGCAGAAAAGTCACTGGAAACAAAATCTCACTCAGTTGAGTGCTTGTTGCTATAGTAAAAATGATTTTACCCATGGCTGTTTAAAGCTGTAACCCATAATTCTTAGTTGGGATATAATTATATCTTTTTAGCTGTTGATATCGCTAAAGTTGAAAATAAGATAAAGATAAAGCAGAGCTCCAGAATCATTAACTTCTGCTTTTTATTAAAATGAAAGTTACTTTGTCAAGCAGGCTACATTACAAAAGTCTTAACAAAAACCTTAACAGCCTTAAGGCATGAAGCTTAATGAATTTATAATTAATGAGTTGCTTGAAATAAGATCATCTGAATTTAAACATAACAATAAGTAGGACAATGAACTAACCGAATTGCCTTCATTCAAACAGCTCCTCACAAACAATTCAGAGAAATTCATAGCCATAACAAACACAACAGGAGTCTTTGCTCCTAGAGTGTTAGAAACGTAGGAAGGAAACGTGGAAGCATCCTTTTTTTTCCTATGTTATTGTGTCTTCAAATACCATTTCCAAGAAATACATATAAAGGAAAATGTGACTGGAGTGTAAAAGAATTGCTAATCTTCTGTAGTGATTAGGGCAGGGTATTTCGATTTTGATTTATACGGTTCTAAATCGATTAATTTTGATTCAATCTGTTTTTACAATAATGAAAGTGGTTCAACTGGGTTTCAAAACACTTATGTATTTTATTTTTTCCTGTCACATTAAACCCAAAGTGCAAACTTGTAAATCAGACAGTTTAAGCTTGAGAAGTGAAGAAAACTGTCTCATAAGTGCAAACTTGTTTGTGAAAAGTGAAAAAGTGAAGCCTCACTCGAGCAAGCAGACGTGACACAGCGGGAACACAGCAGACGTGCATGAGCTGCATTATCTCCACTGCACAAACCATATTTGCAGCGTTGTCTGTAACAACTACAGGGTGTTTGCTGGTCAGCACCCATTTGTTAATGTTTTCAGTCAACCTATTACGGTAGCTATATTTGTAGCTGTCTGGCTTGAAGTAATCTTGAGTGCATCTTTCCTGCTCATTTGAGTGTTAACATGACGTGCATCACTATAAAACTAATCGATCTCATTCCCTAGACATCGATTCATCAAAAATGTAATGGAATCGATTCAAAATCGATTATTTTTTACCCAGCCCTAGTAGTCGTTTCCTTTTAAATTAGAAATACTGTAAATTCACAGTGAGAAAGAAATGAAATACTTCTGCATCACGCTCTCTGCAAATATGCAACTTTTTGGTTTGCATACGAATACAAATTAATCCAGTTCAGAGTCCAGTTCTCTTTCAGCTTAGCCCAGGTCAGATGCCTTTTGGTGTTGTCTCTGGTTTGGAGAGGCCTGACATGAAGAATCCGAGAACTGAAGTTTATGTGAAGGGTTTGAATGAGACTCTCCTAAAGAGTGCAGCCATCCCTGTTGTTTGTGCTGGTTTACCTATCACACATTTTCTTTCACATCCAGCTTCTTTGAAATCTAAATTAATGAGAACTAACATTTTATTAAGTGAAGATGAATTTTTAAACTAACCTTATGTGGTATTCTAATTTCCTGAAATGAAAAATGATGGGTTTTTAATAAAAGGTGCAACCATCTAAATCACAAGAATCAGAATGCTTAAAATAAAGTATGTATATTGAACCAAAATAACACATGAGCTTTACTTTCTGGACTGAACTGTTTTGTAAATGAATTTTAGGAAAAACTTCAATCTGGAAGACTCTTATCAGCTTCACCTGAACCACCTGCAATGTCCCTTGATGGGCTCCAAACAATCAACCTGTGGGCCACACCACCTCAGAATCCGATCATCTTTCAACATCCCCTTTATTTGGCTCCTGGCCTAGCTTCTCCTGGACGCAAGTGAACTTTCACCCACCTCCACCCCATCTCCTCCCTCATTCTCAGTCCCAATCATCCTCTGGTTTATTCCATCACCAGTGTCCGGGTCCTGGGGGAAGACTACTCTAATCCTTTTCTAGGTTACTAATCCAAGCAAATGTTGATTCACAGCATCAAAGTCTTTTGCCTGGGCTCAAGCACCAAAAACCTTATTTTGTTTATGTTATGATCTGCTTCTGTTTCTTGAACCTCAGCAGATGAGCGCTCACACTAAGCCTGATTCTGCTGGAGGTTTCTTCCAGTTAAAAGGGAGTTTCTCTCCACTGTTGCTACTTGCATGATCAGCGCAAGAGATTGCAGAGCGACAACAAATCCTTGCAAGCAGCTGTTTTTTCCTTAGAAATATTTTGAAGAATATGATTGTGTTACCTGTATGAATAGATCGGATTATACCGTATTGACCCAAATATAAATTATTAGACGGGGGGTCGTCTAATAATCAGAGTCTAACCAATTTTATAGGCTGACAGACTCTTTGGTCGTTACACGAACGCAACAGCTGAGGGCGCAAGTTTTTTGTAAAGTGACCTTACTGTCGCTAGAGCTATTTTTTTAATCATGGCAGAGAAGAAGTGACAAGGATGCTACAAATAGAGAGTCGCTGCCCGGAATGGAGTGGATCAGAAGTCAGACAAGTTTGCAGACATTAGAGGCGGAGTTATGACAGCAACTTTAAAATAATGGTGGTCAAACCACTCTCAGGGCGCAAATAAATACGACATTACAGAATGCAATGTCAGTAGAGGACACATTAAAAAAGGCTGTAAAAATGCAAACAGCAAAAGTAAAGTTTATCAAAAAACTGCGAAGCTGCTGGGTGAGAGTAGGAGTGACAGTAAGGCAGAGGACATCTGTGACGGTTTCTGAGACGTTCCGTGAGCAAAGTTCAGATTGCATTCAAGTTGCATTGCAAGATTTCAATTATATGTGTCCTTACTGTGTTTTATTTTTTACTTTTTATTGTTTAATTGCACAAATCTTTCAATGCAATATTATTTCAATGGGATTGTTAGCACTTCAATATAAATTAGTTTAAAATTTTCTATTTGGTCTTTTTGTTTTGTTCCTAAAAACTGGTCCTGGAAACATGGAGTTTTGTTATAATCCTATTTGGGTCAGTACGTTAATTTTCTAATTGCAGCTTTTCTCTGTGTGAGTCTCTACAGATTGAATTGTTCTACTATGACTTTAGATGTACAACAAGACATGATCACTTAAAAAACACATACAGTCTGTCAAACTATGTTTAAGAAACAGGTGTGCCTAAATCAAATTCTGAGTGAATATGGCTTGAAGTTTGTTTTCCACTAACTAGTCAATGATAATCTTACTTCAACCAACCAATTGGTCAAGAACCTAACAGGTGAGGTCCTTAAGCTTGGTTTAAGTCCAGGTCCTTGAACGTTGCAAATATGATCGTAAGAAAGACTGACTGTTTGGGGAGTGGTGGCCTAGTGGTTAGAGCATTGCACTTGAGTCTCTGAGGTTCTGAGTCCAACACTCCCACGGACTGCGACTCTGGATGGCTGAGGAAGACCCTTAAACCAAGACTGCTCCTCAGGGCGCTGCACAATGGCAGCCCACTGCTCCCCAAGGGGATGGGTTAAATGCAGACAGCTCATTTAGTTGCTGTGTACTCATGATAGTGCAATGACAATAACGTAGAATTCTATTCTAATTCAATTATATAAAAATGTCAGGCTACTACTGCCAATCTAATCACTGTTTAGTGACATCATTGCTTACCACAAAATAAGTTTATGAAATGAGTAGTGATTTCCTGATGTCTGATCCACTGGCCTTATAGGTTTGATTATTCATGTTTGCAGTCACAGTTCGGTTAAATAAATTTGGGGGGTTGGCAGGTGCTGATGCAATTAGTGTGCACTTTGGTTAATTGGGTTTGCAAAGATTTCATGACAGTAACCACATGGACAGACTTGGCTTGCCTTAGATCAGAAAAGTGAAGATAGTCAAGTGCGTTTGAGATTGAGTTCTCATTAAACAAGTGCAAACATGTATACTTAGAAAAAAACAAACAAACACAAGCAACACATTACATGTATGCACAAAAATGTTATCTTACACCGAAACTAAGTGAATCCGCTCAGCAAAGACATGAGGTGTGCAGATTGTCTATTAAAATAAGGGCAAAAAGCGATTATGGCTTTTACTAAAAACAATCTGCTTTTATCAGAGCAAATGAAAAGAAGGAGAAAAAAGATAGTAATCGCTTGGGACTGCAGCACTCTTTCATGTAGCTGTGAATACATGAACAATATTAAATCAAAAATAGCCTATAAATAGCCCTGCACTCACTAACATTCCTTTACAAACATAAAGCATACTGGATCTCCTTTTAAGTTTTTTATGCAGTAACTGTCTGCATATTTATAGAGAATGTATGATTATGTGACAACATACATGTGCACATTTTTATATGTGATGCAAACAAATAGGAATTAAATACACACAGTGTTCAACAATGAAATGTGAAAAGTTGTGTAAAATGGTAGTTATCTTGAGGCGCTTGATGTGCAGCTCGCTTCTGTAGCTCTATCCCATTATCTGATGGTGGCTTTGAGCAACCTGCAAGGTGTTGGGTGGGGGTGCTGGGTTCCATGGCTCTAAAGCAAGACATTTTCAAGTTTTCAGACACTGAGCAATCTCAACTCTGGTTGTGTCACCTCGCTTCCTCACTCAACACAATCTGCTGCCTCCAAAAATAGCTCAGGGTTTCTCTGACACCAGGCTCTTGACTTAACACAAAGATACAGAAGAGTGTAGAAGGAAAGAGAGCAAAAAAAAAAAAAAGTGCCTATACGTCAGTTAAAACAAACCACGACACGCACATATACCAGCTGCAAGACGGGGAGAGGATTGGTAATGACTCTATAGTGCGCAGTGCAAAAGTATTCATGCCATGTAAACTTTCTTAGAATTTGTTGAATTATAGTTGCAAATGTTAATTATTTGTGTTTTTATGTCTGAGACCAATATACAGTGCTGCATAACTGTAAAGCAGAAGGAAAATGATTAATTATTTGAAATATTATTGTAAAATTAAAAAAAGTGTGACATAAATTTGTATTTAGTTCATTCTACTCCAGACAACAATAAAATCTGTCTAATTTGTGTAATTTAATTTGAGTCTAAATGCCGCTCTTCTTGAAGGCCTCAAATCTTTGTTAGAGAACATAAAGAACAAAGAGGATCCCAGAGGAAGACAGGACAGGTTAGCAGTAAAGTTGTCGAGAAGTTTAGAGCATGGCTGCAAATCTACAGGGACATGGACATTCGCATAAACATGTGGGCCACACAAGGAGAGCAGAGAGATCCAAGGCATCCAACGTAGCTATTAAAGGGCTGTAGCAATCTGCTGCTCAGGGAGGATATTTTCTTTATTACTTGTTTGTATGAGTTAAATGTGTAATAATAATAATAATAATACAAAGCAGGCAAGAAGAGAAAATGTTGAAAGAAGGCTTTGTCCGCAGTTTTCATATTGTTTCCGTTGTAAGGGACACAAAAAATATGTATTATTGTGCTTATTTTTGATAAGACAAAAATATGATTTTTCGAGCCTAAATGAAACACCCTATGTGTGTCACAATACGCTAACACAGCATTACCAGTTTTAAAAATGGTTATGCTTGCATCAGTGTGTGGGGGTGTCTTCCTTTAGGAGGCCAACGTTAATAGCAGGGCGGATCAGGCTAAACCAGGGGTCTGCAACCTGCGGCTCCAGAGCCACATATGGCTCTTTGGACCCTCTTCAGTGGCTCTTAATAGTGGCTAAAATGTATATAAAGAGCTAAATAATTTACTTTAATATATACCGGTATCAATAGCTTTAGTGTTTTTTATAAGTGGGAAAAGAATGAGATTAAAAGAACCAGAAATATCTGCTCAAATCTACTTTATATTGTTAGTTTTCAGCTCTAGATGATTGCCAGAAAAGATCATGA
>NW_015151044.1:248446-278350 GCF_000732505.1 Cyprinodon variegatus
TCATGATCTTTTCTGGCAATCATCTAGAGCTGAAAACTAACAATATAAAGTAGATTTTAAAACATATTTCTGGTTCTTTTAATCTCATTCTTTTCCCACTTATAAAAAACACTAAAGCTATTGATACCGGTATATATTAAAGTAAATTATTTAGCTCTTTATATACATTTTAGCCACTATTAAGAGCCACTGAAGAGGGTCCAAAGAGCCATATGTGGCTCTGGAGCCACAGGTTGCAGACCCCTGGGCTAAACAAAAAGTAATCTATAAAGAAATCTGGTAATTCCCCAAAAGACCTGAAAGGGAGTTGACGGGTCGCTGTTCAACTGAACAATGACCCTGAACATTACAGCCAGAGCTACAATGAAATAGTTAAGATCAATGCATTTACTTAATTCATTTTAAAGACTAGACTTAAATCAAGATACTCCTCTAAAAAACGGACAACATTGACCTGTTTTCCAAGAAGAACTGGTAAAATGAACACGCACTACTTCATATATCTCATAATGAATCGATTCAACCTTTCAGTTGTTTTTGTTTTGTTACTGCAATAAATTCTTCTTCAAAGTTGAACCCAGCATCTAGAGTGGAGTTCAGATATAATTTCTCTTTCCTCAAGCTCCTCTTATTAAGGAGCACCACTAAAAGCCTGAGGATTCTCTTACTAAACTAATCAATACGGGATATGCCTTGCCGTCATCCCCTGAGCCATAAACTCCACCCTTCATTCTTCCTCTAAGTTTCTCTGTCCCCACAGCCTCTCATTCATGGCAAGCTGAAGCCGAGGCGGAGACTACTTTGATCAAACAAGCCCATCAGACAGATCTGATAGCAAACTACCGTCTCAGGGACCTCAGGAGGTGAAACAGGTGAGGTGAGTCCTCTGAGGGCTCAGAGTAGAGCACTGAACTGTGTGATAATGAATAAATAAAGGGAAGATTCAGCATGACTGCCCCACTTTGAGTGCAGAAGCTGATCCTGCATCAGCAACACCTGTGTGACTGTCAGTGGAATCGATAAACAGTTACAGTTGCAAAGGTGAACTCAAATTCAGCTTCTGTGCGTCTAACAAAGTGAACCTCAAACATGCAGAAATTCCTAGACAAAAGACTCAGAAATAGGCTGAATTACTATTGAACAAGCTGCAATAGTAATGTATCATCAGAAGGTGTGCCAAATGTACATTGCTTCATAGAACTCTCATTTTAATACATAGATTAAAAATAGAAAAACATAACCAGATGGCAGCAGTCTGTATTTATTATCCATTAGCATGATAATGCTAACATTTTACATCCGTCTGACCTACAAACACAATATTTACCCATATATAAACTCTATACTTTAAAACATCCCATACAATACACACACATATCCAACATTTGTAATGACATTGCAAAAGGTACCGACCAGTCGTTTTGGATAACAAATAAGCACCATAATCATGTTAACACATGCAGGAATGCTGGAGAAGGATATTATTCTGCTGCCAAGCCTAATAGTCAATGTTTGAAATGTTGTTGAGCATTTCACACATCACTGATGTCACTCAAGCGCCCAACCTGGTTTTCTCTAGTTGGCTATGAAAAGCACCTTTGGCATAAACAAAAGGAAACACTGCTGCTATTACCAGCAGGGAAAGATTGTTAGATTGTTTTGCTACAGTTCTTAATTTTAACTTACGACATTGAGTCTAAACTTGAGATGTATCCATTCTACCTAAACTAATAAAATTGGAACTGTAAGGAACTGTCTAAAAATGATTGAACTAAGGCAATGCTTTCAAAACCTCAAAGTTTCTGAAATAGAAGGGCAGAATAGCACATGTTGCACAAGTATTACATAAATCTTGTTTTTTTAGACACTTGTCTTCATAAATCCTGTGTTCTCCCACCTGGATTTCCAATTAGGAACAGTAAACAATGAGATCTTTCGTCTCGTTTCGTTGTCTCTGGTTGCCGTTTATAGCAGCTCTGAATCACAATATCTCGATTTTCATCTGTTTGGATTTTCAGTATTTCTTTTTTTATTCATTCAGACATCCCAATATTCAAACATTAATTTTTTTTTCTGTTACTGGGTTAAATGTTTTTGTTCTGTTCTTTGCAAAGATTGCACTACTTCTGTTGCACTGATGTTGTTTGTATTTTTTTTTCCTGTGGTTGATAGTTTGTTTTGTCTCCCAACTCAGATCCTCTTGTGTTAAGTAGCTTCCCTACTTTCCTTCTTCCTCAGTTACTCTTATGGCCTGCTTGTCATTTCTCCACTCCTGCTTCGTGTTCAAACTTACGTAGGTTGTTGCAGCCTTTATAATATAATTTCCTTCAAACCCATGACTTTATTTCACATGAAATACACAAGATACAGAGTATATCATGTATAAAATCAAGTATATCAAATATATAAACATGTTTCCATTGTCTCATTTTTCTACAAGACTAACACAATTTGGAGAGAAACTGTTGGTATTTGTTAGGACTCTGTGTAGCTTTGTTTCTTGCAAAATAATGCCAAAACTCACCTGCAGCCAACCTGCTTCTGATTTTCCTCTTAAATGAACACATTAAACTGGTTTTGTAAAATTGCTTCCATGTCTTGAAGAGAGAGCATGCTGCATTTTTAGGAGACTGCGGACGTGACATAAGGATTAAAAAAAGAAGCAGCAATTGAGAAGAGCATCCCAACCCTGTTAATGAGATCCCGAAGGTTTGCTCTGATTGTGCAGATTAGACTGTTTTTGGGAGAAACATTTCTCCACCCACCGTTAGTAAGAAAACTGAGTTTAAGTAAAAAGCTAAAAAGCAAATTCTTCTCCACTGACTGAGATATGGCTGTGATTTTTTTTTTTAATGTACTGAGTCCTCAACACTGAAACAAAATTCGGCGAAGAAACCAACTGTGACGTAAAAAGCGTGTCATAGATCAACAGTGCTGAGGTCAAAGCAGGTCAAAAATCCTAAGGCTAAAACATACAAAACAGATTTCCTTAAAATAGAGACTTCGCACAGTACATCCAGAAGGAAGCAAATGTCAAAAAAGATAACCAAGATCTAGCTCAGTAAGTAAAATGCTCAGATTGTCATGTAAACAAATAGACATATTAAAATCCCCACTCAATATTTTGGCCTCACTTCCTAAAGAAAAAAAAAACTATAAATGTAATGCAGTATGTGTTGTTTTATAATGCTATACTATATCTCATTCTACATTACATTTTTTTTTTTATTTTAGTTAAGAATTACATTTTCCAAACGATATGTATTATAATAAGTTTGATCTAAAAGAAAAATAATGACTTATAAACAGTGGCTTTCTTCGTTTTCTAAAATACTATTCTGAACTATTCCTTTAGCTGTGTGTCTAGTAAAGTAGGGAGTATTGGCCTAGTGGATTAGAGCAGTGCACTTGTGCTCTCAGAAGGTTGCAAGTACCCAGTTCAATCCACACAGCCTGCACTCTGGGTCCCTGAGAAAGACCCTTAACCCCACACTGCTCCCCGGGCGCCACATAATGGCAGCCCACTCCTCCCAAAGTGGATGGGTTTAACTACTTTTACTCCTGCACTTTACCGGCCGTTTCTCAGAGCAGGAGGATTGGTGACAGTACGGACATTGTTGCATCTCAGCAACTGATGGTGAACATTTTACACAACTTCATGCCCAAAAACTTAAACTATCCCTTTAAGGTCACTGTATGGTTGGAATCCCCTAGTTGTCCCTTAACACAAGGGATTCAAAGTAGATGTTTAAGAGTGGAGATTTATGTGGAAAAAACTGTTTAATGTCTAAAAAATTAATTATCTTAACATATTTCAAATATATTTCTAACATCAGTTCCAACAAAGACATAAATCCAAATCAACTGGTGACAACAAGAGTTAAAAATTTTAAATGTGTGTTATACCAAATTCAGTAACAGAATAAACTGTGAAAAGTGCCTCCCCTCAATAATGAGCATGACAAAAATGTGCAACTATGGCTCCAAGATGTCTGCGTATATGTAGAGTTTTCAGCAGCTGGTTTAAGGTCAGGCCCCATGATGCCCCTAAAGAGAAGAAGAAGATGTGTAGCATCATCTGTTCTACCGAAGAAATTATTATTTAATGTTTCTGTCTTATAGGTGAATTGCAATTAAGAAAAAGAAGGGTGGGGGTGAACAGCATGACTAAGTATATAATTTCTTCCTCTTTGCTTTATTTACTCCACTCACATCTGTACGGAGTTGTGTTCTGAGTCGTTTTGCTGAAACGCAGCTCAGGCAACAATCAATAGTTATGAATTACAGAGCCCCTGCTTTTAGAGCAACCGATTGCCACTCTGTGCCCAGAATGGATTTATGGAGTTTAGATCGAGCCAGATACTGAACTGCCACAGAACTTGACAATTAGAAAGAAGGACGTAAACCTCAACATCTGCCTCTTTTAGGTTTTAACTAATTTTACGAGTTTAACGAACAAGCAAAGTCCGTCTTTTATTTTCCCCTCTTCTTGCTGTTTAGTGTAGAGAAATGGTGTTTTAAGGAAGCTGAAAATCGCAGTCTTTAGCCCTTTAGTTACAGATCCATGGCACTAATCCTGGGTGGCAGGCCAGCTCCAAACCCAGCACTTCCAAGTCCAGGCCAGGGCACATCTGTCCGGCTGACTGGCCAATCTTTATAGCCCTCTGGTCTCTGAGATATCACACGTACACAGACAGCTGACACATACACAAGCGTGTGCACGTACACACTGTGAGGATTCATGGACCATTTACTCTGTGATCTGTGAAGCTCACATCGCAATTTTGCACCTTTTACAAACAACTAAAGGGCACGGACAATTGCCGACCTTTTCAAAACCCTCAATGTGCTCAATATACACTCTCCTCTTTTTAGCAGCAGGATGACAGTTTGAAGATGATATTTTGCTAAAATTCAGAAAGATACCAAGAATGAGCTAAACTGTAAATCTGCATGCAACAGAAGTGTGAGCAGAAGAGAGCAATGGTATTTTGGCTACATTAGAAATGAGTACGATGTGAGAAAAGGATGATTGTGCACAGGAAGGTGAGTATCGGAGTATCAGAGAAGAGAGAGCTTTCTTGAAAGTAAAGGTGCCTCCACTGTTTCATTCTCAGTTTCTGATTGGCTCAGAGTCTTTTAAAAAAAATCCGACTGAGTTACAAGAAATTCACTTTTTGTCACACATTTTACTTTGCGCCAATCAATCACCATTAAACATCCTACAATAACCCTTTTCTTGTATGAAATTAAAGCTCAAGGTCTTAATTAGTTATCCTGTTCAATCTTGCAACTAATTGCAACAGAGAGTAATTAACCATCAAGGGCACTCTGATAGCTTTTTAAAAAACAACCACATAGAAGCATTGTATGAATCAGGTGTTGTCAGTGGGATTTTGGGGGAAAAAATGAATACACACATTGACCAATGAAGACTTCAGACTTTTAGGCCAAATGTGTAATATTGACTGAAGGTGGGCCACCGGTGAGACACATGATTACTAAAACTGTCCACTCTACTATCGTTTGAACTGTGGAGATGGAAAAAAAATATTTGGTTTGAAATGACAGTTTGTGTGATGATTTTCCATAGTAACCCAGTATCATAAGCTTGTAAAAAGAGAAGTAACAAAATGAAAGGTTACAGCTAGTAAGGGAGGCGGCCCAACTGAAAAAACAACCCTATTAACAATAAGCAAAGTGTTCTCCAAAAATTAAAACTATAAACCTATGGGGCAATGACAAGAGAATAGACTTTAAAATAGGGCTGCAACTAACCATTATTTTGCAAATCAATTAATCTGTTAATTATTTTTTCGATTAATCGATTAATAATCAGATAGCCAAAGGCTCCAGAAGATGTTATACAAAATGAAAGCGAGCGAAACTAAAACTTTTCTAATTGAAGAGTTCTGGATAGAGCACATTGACAGATGAAAACATTTCTTTATCTTCTATGCAAAATGTTGAATTTTTTTTTTTTTTTTTTTACAATTTTGGTATAATTACTGTTCTAAGTGGGTTGCTCTGTAAGTTTAAGATTTGTTTTAGAGCCTCTAAACTCCAGTTAACTATTAATCGATTAGTAAATTAGTTGATGATTATTTTAAAAAAAAATTGATTAATCGCAAATAATCTGATTAATTGTTTCAACACTACTTTAAAATAATTATTTTTCTATAAATCAATAAAATGGTTTTCTGGTTCCAATCTACTCTGCTCATGTAGAAGCAGCACGGAACATGAAGAAATATTTTATTTTTCTATTAATTTGGAATGAACTCCCACAAAACTGTAAACGTACTGAAAAGCACTGCTTTAAATCAAGATTTTAAACATAATCTTAAGCGTATGTAAGCGAAAATTAGAGTGGTTAATGGTTCCCAGTCAGGGTCTGTTCAGTATTTTCTAAATAACTGCGATATATGCAAATTAAAGAAACAAATAATCATGTTCCAGTTGCTTAAGTGATGAGAAATGTTAAACTTTTTTCCAAGTTGCAATACTATTAGTTATGATAAGCCTTTTGTCTGGTGCTAAAATCTATAAATAGAAATTCTTGAGACAGAAAAGAGAGAGCATTAGGTAAGCAAAGTGTGATAAGATGTAAACAAGATGGGCCTTTAGAAGGAGCTCCATTTCCACACCAAACAGCTCCTTCCTGCTTGGTTAAGAATGGTTTGATAGTTAATTTGCACCAAAAAGTTGAAATTTGTTCAACTTTGACTCCTAGTGTCACAGATTTCAGTGAGCTGCTTGCACCACTGTGTTTAGGTCTACAATGGCCTAATTCCACCTTAAGCTTTTTTGCCCTTTTCATGACGATTTTCCAGTCGTGTGAGAATTTTTCGATCGGGCACGTCTACAGGCAACCAGCTCTGAGTCCCACGTGTCCAGAGAGATCCCGTAGGCTTTGCGATCAGATCATAATTAACTGACATACATCTGATATGGAGAGGCTCAGAGCTAAGATTTTATACACTTGAACAAATGAAACCATTTAACCTCAGCATGGGACGTGACAGTAAACAAAGCTGGAGGGAGATAAAAACCCTTTCTATGTCTGATGCAGGTGAATGGAAACATTTCCATCAAATAACAATGGTCACCAGAGACGGAGAAACAATGTTCCAGGTTAAATCAGAGCTCATGGTATGTCTAATCCAAAGGAAAATATGGGCAAGGAATTTTCTTCAACATGAGATAAATATATTGTCAAAAAATCTGAAAAATGTGGAGAGCTTATTTAAGAGTTCAGTGAAAAAATAATGCAACCGTTTTTGGCATTTACTTAATCATATTTAGTTACTTTAACACAATTGTTTCATGTTAGGAGGGTAGTACATACTGTAAAACAAGTGTGTTAAATTATCTAAATATGATTAAGTAAATTCGAAATGCATTTTACCTCACATCAAAATACATTTCTTAGGAGTTTGGAAGCGTATTTTACCTCAGCCAGTATTTATATCATGTATCATGTATTTATACAACATGGTGTATTTAAACACCATGTTGTATAAATACATGATGCTTCGGTCTGGAGTACCTGTGCCCAACTTCATCATGTCAGCTGAAAAGCTTCTCCAATCTCAGAGTGTGCTGTAATTCTGAGCCTTGCTCCTCAATAAGGCAGGTGAATGGGCCTCAGGGGTGACCCTGCTGCTTAAGTCAACACAATGAGTGTAATGAGGTGAGCTACACACACACTCACATCTACACAGCAGACATGGACCTTTGCAGAATAGTAAGTGGGTTTTTTTTTTATCCATTTGCATGCACTGAGCTTTATGTAGAAATACTTCTCACATCCACACCCACATATCCAGCAGAACAGCATGCTTTGCATTAGGAGCCTGTATGCATTTCTTAAAAAAAAATAGGAAAATCTTATCAATTAAATCCACCTTACATAAGAAGGGCAACCTAAATCCAAAACTAATTCTGATAGATTCGGCGGATTTCATTGCATAATTCCAAATTTCACATATAATAGTTAAAAATATAACATAAACTGTTATCTAAAGCTGTCTTTACTGTTTAAGATGTGTGCATAATTCCTGTGGACAATACAGTCCATAATTAATCTGCCCAAGTGTGCAGTGAGCAGAACTGGTGTCTCCTCCAACCCACGCCCTCCGGGCCATCATTGGCTTAATGATGAGTGCCTGTGATAGAGGAAGCCCCTTACAAAGGCTTTATTAATTAGCCACTGCGTGCAACACATGTTCACACTAATCAAAACTTTAAAGAGACACGATCGACCCGCAATCCCCTTAGCTGGAGCGCGCTGCATGGCGTTCAACCCCAATGCTGTGTGCGCGCATCTTTGAGTTTACCGGCGTGCGCGCGGGCTGAGCGCACTATTTCCTCTCAGCTTTATCTAGTGGCTAATCTGCAGGTTATGTGCACTTTTAATTCTAAGGATTAATCAGACAGGTGGTATGGATGTAGTTGTGGGATTTATGAAGCGAGCGTTAGACTCTACAGAGATGCGCCTGCAGCGACTCACCCGCCCGGTGGGGTTAGAGGAGCATCCCGGTCTCTGACGGCCAGCTCTTCGGATGAGTTCTCCTGGGACAGCGCGCTTTGATCCCCGCTATCATTCTCCGTAAACGCTCCGCTTATCCTCCTCCTGTGGCATCACATAAAATAATAAAGTAAGAGAAGCGAACGCAGCATGCCCGGGCGGGATCAGGCTTTATATGCGTCGTTTTGCAGCAGTCCGTCCTCTGCCAGCAGGGCTGAAGTGACAGCAGCGGATTTTCTATTTGAGGGGATGCTGACGTGCAAGCGGAGGGGCTCGCCTCCTGCCTCTTTCATCTGGCTCCATCATCTCTCGGTTAGGCAGCACCATGTGACTAAAAGGGCTGTCAAGATGCATCCAGGAGCCACTTCTTTTTCCTGTTAAGACTGTCAAAATAAAAACATGGGCAAATGAGGGCTACATGCGTGTAATGGGGACCAGGAGTCCCATTACCCCATGAAATATGATTATTGATTTTGAGTTATGTAATATTAAGTTGGAACAAATAGTTGGGTTGGTTGTGTTATTTATTGTAGTTTTGTTTGGACATTTCATGCTTTCTTGTGTTTGGCTGGTTTGGCCCCTCAGCAGGGTGTGGATGAACAGGTAGAAGTGCTCTAGGTGCTGCAATGCACTTGGAGCAAACCAAAATGATCCGGAGGGTAGTTTAGGATGAGTTTTGTTAAGTTTGATGGGTTTTTGTGATTGACTTTAGATGTGTTTAATTGTATTGATTTCTATGTATGTAAATATTACTTCAGGTGTATAGTTTATTGTTTTGTTGTAGGTTTGTATGTATATTGATTTAGCTCCTTTTTCTTAATAATCCCTTTTCATGGTTCCTTCCTTCATGTTACCTGAATTGCGTTTGGTTTAACATGCTTCTTGTTCTTTTTAGTGTTGGTGTGCACAAGCTGGAGTTCAATAAAGCCACCAAAACGTCTATTTTGTCTTGCCTCTCCATTAAATATTGGGCCTCTGCTGGTCTAGCTGACAATGCGTGTGCAAAGGTGGTTCTAGACAGGGGCCAACGGGGGACAATACCCCTGTAGATCATGTCCTGGCCCCCTTTAGGGCCCCTGTACTGAAGACAAAATACTCAAAGAAGTTCTAAAGATGTGACAGACATGGTTACTGATAGGTCCTTTGAGTCTATTTCATTTTTTTTTCTTTACAAAGTCTGTTTTACTAAGTATTTAAAAACAATAAGGTGATAGCTTCAGAGCTATTGAGATAGGATCCCAGTTTTCATCTGCTAAATGTTTTTTTCAAAACAAATTAAAAAAAAATGTACAGCTGAATGTATCAGTTTTTCTTGAGTTCTAATTCTGATTTTATAGAAAACGATCATTTTAACTTGAATTAAGTCAAAAATATGTAAAATTCATTAATTGTGAGTCGATATTGACCTAATAAGACAGAATTTTAATTAAACACAATTGAATTGAAATTTAACTTCATGCAGCTCTCTTAATATATTTGAATCCCTTGCCCTGTTTTTTTATTTCATACTTTTCTGTGCCCCCATGAAAACACGCTGGCCCCCTCCTGGCCCCCTGGTACATTTGGTCTAGAACCGCCAGTGTGCGTGTATTTTAATTTTAGGTATTTATTTGAAGTAACATACCCTATTTTAAGCTGTTTATTTCATATTCACATTTAACTGCAGTTATTTTTATGCAGATGATTTAAACATATTAATAATGTTTTGCAAACTGAAGAACAAATACTTCATATCTATGTAAAAACCAGTAGTTAAACAAATACTTTACTGGAAGAATAATAATTCCAGATACCAACAAACAGAGAGCTATCTATCCCATGTTTATTCATTCTTAGTCTCTCAATGCTTCTGATGGGGAGGAGAGCTTTATGATCAATTTTCCTTGGATTCAAATTTTTCAAGAAAGGTAGGACCAGTTTAAATCCAAAATAAGCAATACTTTTAAAGTCTTCCCAAAACATGGCAATACATGAGGCCCAGCAGGAATGCAGCAACATACAGGAATGTTTGTTTGTTACTGTGATTGAATGAGCAAAAAAAGCATGAGGTTACATTTGCAGGCATAAAAAAGGTGTTTATTTACCAAATTATAAAAAAAAAAATAAATAAAAAACAATAAAATAAAAATGTAAAAATCAAATAATGTCAGGGTCATCCAAAAAAAAGTCATACATGTATCAACCAAATCAATTCTAAACATCAATTTAAGGTAACTGCAAGATAACTAATTAATTGAACAGAATTAACTTAAGCAAAATGAGACAAATGGAGCTATAAATGCAGGATGATCAGAGGCTCTGACATAATTCAATACTTTCTGTCAATAAGTATGCTGCTTGTCTGGGCACATCTTTTCATTTCCAAATGCCAGCTTCTAAGATATCAGGAAGATCTCAGCACTTAAAGAAAAAAAACGAAATGTTGAATTTAATAAACGTAAACTAAATCTGTGCTATGAATGGATTTAATATATCTAAGGTTGTTAAATAAACATTAAATATTAACCCATCTTGTGTAATGTTTGTGTATGTTTAAAGAAAATACATATTGAGCAATAACTCTTTCACTGTGTGGCTGCAGTTGAGTCTGTTAATGTGTCCTTCCATAATAAGCAAAAAATTAGGTCTGAAACAATCTAGTCTAAATTAGTTTAAGCTTTTAATAACTCCCTATACAAAAGAAATTAAATTATGCTTAAATGAGCTTAAGAGAACCAAAATATTGGTTTAAACCTTTAAACGTTTTCACTGTGAACAAAATGCAAATTGAATAGATTATCTAAAAATAATGTTTTATATATTTCCACTATTTTGATTTGTTTTATTTATCAATGTAAATGAACAAAAGAAAAACCAGAGCGCCTGATACTTCTTTTATTTTGAAATAGAGCCTTCAATATCCTTTTTTCTCCATCTGAGAATTTTTATTGACGCAACACACTTTTAGGACGACCCCAAAAAGCGCCCCTAAGTGGCAAACATGGGAATAACACCAGATGTTGAAAGGATTCTCCTCACTGAAGAATTATCCTGCCATAAATTATTGACCTCCTTCCCATATCATCATTTGTATTTGTTCTTCATCAAGCTTTGGATTTTATTAAAACAAAAAGAGGAAAATTAGAAGAGAATCTGCCTCCCTTTAATATCCAATGGCACGTGTTTAACATTAAAGTTTTATAAAATGGGCCTAAATAAAGAAAGCAGCTGAGTGCTTGTTCACCAACCCGTAAAAGCAATGAATCCGAGTCAAGTCAGCTAGTTTGTGTTAATAGTGATGTCTAAAAACACTAAAGAGAGCAGCTTTCTTTTGTTCTGATAAAGTTACAGAGCAGACATCAGCCAATAAAAACCTGCTTCTGTCACCCAAAGCAGGCAGTCATTAGACTAGAGTATTCCAGCCTGGATTATAGAAATATTTCAGTTAAAGTTCAATTCTAGAACACCACAATCATTTTAAAATATGGATGTTATTAAACTCCCAAGTAAAAGAGAGCATATTATCAGTCCCACTCTAAAATGTCTGCCTCTTATCAGCAAACAGACTTGACTTGAGTGTGTCTGAATGAAGAATCATGACTGGTCTGCTTAATCTCCTGAATGTGTTAAAAAAAAAAGAGAGAGAGAGAAAGAAAGAGCCAGACAGCCAGGGTGGAAACAAGAAACGACAGCCTAAGATGCTTTCAAAGAGTAGAAAAAAACCCTGCCCTTCGAAGGTCTTTTTTTTATTCTTGTCCACTGTGAGACAGACTCTCAGGTCTGCTCCACAAAGCAAGTCCCCTCCGAGCAGAACGCCACTGGCTGTCCTGTCACTTCATATTAGCTTCTTTGTTGAGAACAGCGGCCCCGGAGGGCCGCACTTGTCATGAAAGAAGTGGTCGAGACACGCACACACACGCACACATTCACATGAACAAAGGGTTGGGAGAAAAGGAGGTGTTGGGCAAAATGGGAACACACAGTAGAACCTCCATCAAGCTTTCAAACAGTCAGAACTATAACAGTGACCTTATTTCAGCTATCATCCAATACACACACACATGCTTTGTCTTCTGGTACACACTGACATGTTCTCATAAGAAATGCAGCTGTGTGGTAGTGAACATCATTCATGCAAGGAACAGTTTGAGATGTATTCTGCTGGTAACCTTACTTCCTGCTCTGACTTTTTAAAAGAAGCCCTATAAAATCTTAGAGCTTCTAAGTCGCCTTGTTTAAACCAATAAGACTGAAAATGTCTATTCAAATGATATCAACCTGCTTAATTACTAAAATGAATGAATACAGTTAATAATATTCTAAACACAGGGATAGCACAGAACTCTAAATCTGGTAAAGATGTAAAAAAAAAAAAATCAAATAAAGACTTACCTTTTGTTTCACTAAATTTATTTTGTAAAGAAATAAAACGCATGTCAGGAAAAAGTATCTGTTTTTTTTTTTTTTTTTTTTTGCTTATTTTGTCAAATTGTTAGAGGTGCAATTTCTTTAAAATTCATTTAAATAAGGTTAACAGAGGAACATCATTTTTTTTGTGAGATGAGGAGGTCAATTAAATTCTAATTAGAAGCCCCAGACTCTTGAAAGTGATGAGCCCAATTCCTTTAGCCACCATCCCCAGCTTAATGTAAAAACTGTAGTGACAAAGAAAATGTTCCTGCCAATAACAAGGAAGGTAAAGCCAAATCTTCACAGGTAATTGTTGGAGAAACAAAGTTAAAAATTACATATTTTGGTGACATGGTCTCCACAGGAACACAATGTTCTATTTGCCAACTGGTAGTTTCTATAATAAGATCACAAATGTAAACATGGAATATTTGCTGTCTCTACTGAGGCTTTTAGCAGAACTTTCTTTTTTAGTCAAATGAGGGACGGCCCTTTTTTAGCATAAAGCACTCTATGTGAATAAGCTGTGAGGAAAACATCATATTATAAAGATAATGCAATTATGCCTTCTGGAAAGTATGGTAGATGATCTGTGATGCTGTGGGTCTGTTTCTCTTCTGAAGGCCATTGCCATCTTAGTCACTGCTGTATTTACTGATAATCAGAGGGAGTGTTGATATAAATTAGAATAGAATAGAATAGAATTGAATAAAAAATCCCTTTATTGTCCCACAATATAATAGGTAAATGAAGACAACAACACATAAATAAAATATCAGGCAGAGCTTGACAGCACCAAAAGCCAAAGTTATTTATGCATGTTGATCTTTGATTCATCAAAACATTTCCAACAAGGTTTTCCAGTAAAAATGGACATGGTTGATGGCAAACAATGAGCGCTAGAAGTAGCATGTGGGAATGGCATCAAACCCAACAGTAAAACGTCATAAATTTTAGTTTGAAAACAAGTAGGGTTACCTTATGTTAAGTGGCATTAGGACAAGATAACAACTATGTATTTCTCAAAATTATATATATTCTTAGAATTGTAGAAACAAATTAATAAATTACAATGTATATAACAGTGTGTGAACAATTAAATGAGAAAAAAAACACATTTATTATTTGTTTTTTACCCCAGTAGCCATATAGGATTTTGAGCTCCAAAGTGGCAAGAAGCCTCAGATTTTACTGGATTGTTATTATTATTTACATTTTTTATTGTCAGATTATGCTAATAAATAGGAGCAAGTTTCATATTAAGATTTCTCACACATCAAGGGAGGAAATAATTGTATCCATAATGCATAACACCACAACAAATTCACCTGCATAACAGATGCAGGTGAAAATGATCAAATCTTTAGAAGCAAAACTATTATATTAGGTACACATACTATATATATACATATATATATACACATATATATATATATATAAGTATATATATATTAAGTGGCTATCTGCTATTGGCTCCATACTACTACTTTTATTGAGACCAGTGGGGGAGGCTCTTTCTGGGCCAGGACAGACAGGGGTGGGAAGGATGGAGCAGCTGAAGGACGCCAGAGTAGTGGAGCTTAAGAGAGGAACCGGATGGAGGAGTGTGTGATGAAATCAGACGTGAAGTGTTCCCTCTGGTCAGACCTCCAAAAACTAAAACATTTATGAGGCTTGTACGGGAAAAAAGTGGGAGCCACCCCTCTGCAAGTAGGATGATGTTAGCAGGAAAGGAAGCTTTGGCTTAAATACATATTTATTTATGACATTCAATGGCTTGAATGTGAAACAACTACTTTTAATAGAGTGAAATCTAATGGGGAAAAGTTGAAACTTTGAAATACCTATAGGGAAAAATTTGTTTCAGGCATAGCTAACTGGAGGTATTATGAGGTCAAGAATACTTCTTCGGGGGACCCAGTTACCTTTTTTTTTTTTTTTTTTTTTTTTTACAATTTCTGTAGTTAATCAGCTTTGAATAACACATTAAACCATCATGTTTTGTAGTTTATAACTGTGAATTTAAACATGGGCTGAATAACTAATTTTAAATTTAATTCAATTCAGTTTATTTATAAAATGCCAATTCACAACACATGTCATCTCAAGGCACTTTACAGTTCACCAGATCAAACAATCAAATTGATTCTATGTTTTCTGTCTAAGGAAAACAAGTTGATTGCATCGACTCATTGATTCGAATGGAATCCCTCACACTAAGCATGCTTGTAGCGACAGTGGAGAGTAAAAACTCCCTTTTAACAGGAAGGAACCTCCAGCAGAACCAGGCTCAGTGTGAGTTAAAGGAGAAAGAAGCAGAAATACAAAAAGCAGCTGTAAAAGGTGTCCCCGTCCAGGAAACACACAGCCTGACAGACAAGCTCTGAGCCAGCTCCCATGTCAGAGGATGAAGAGAGCGCATCCAGTCAATCACATTCAGAGAAACAGGATTACACTGAAAAACAGGCCGATCTTCAACATCTATAAACAAAGGTTTTGATGGCAGCAGCACAGCTGATGTTTCTCTCCAGGATGGTGTCACAGCCAAATATTCACTGCATATGTCTATTTTGGAGAGAGAGTGCAATTTGCATTACCGTGCTGTTTTGTAAAAAAAACAGTTTTTTTTTTTTGTTTTGTTTTTTTAACCGATACATACAAAGGAAAGAGTCATAGGTTTGGAAAGTAAAGGTCAGGGTTTAATGTCATTTTCACATGCAGCCATGGGAAAGGGGCTGTCATTTGCAGATTTATTGATTTATTATGTTCACTGAAACGAAATGTTTCCCTCCCCAGAAACTAACCACTCACAAATTTAAAAATCTTGAAATTATTGATTTTTAAATATCCTATTTAAAACTCTACCTACACAGCTCTTCCTTTGGGACCCCAAAGTCAGCAGGAGCCTGTTAAGAGCTGGGACCCTAAATCTCCCTCAGTCCCCAGCAGATGGCGCCATTTCTTCATGATTGTTATAAGGGATTAGGTCCTGTCTTTTCTCACGCGATGATCAAAAGTCACAATTGAATAGCTTTTATAGGAATACAAATGTTAAACCTCAGCATAAATAAACTGCAGTTTTAATCACCGCTTTTATTGTGTTTGTTTCATAAAGAAGGGATATGATAATCACAATGTTACAAAACTGTATAAGTTGTAGTAGGAGTATTATTATATAATTTAACTATTATGCTTACTAATACTGAGGCTAATTATTATCATAATTAATTACTTGGATTATTTCTTGATAATCGTTGCCCAATGACTCCATCATCAGGCTCAGCAGCTGTTAGGTTGTCTGTCCCACTAACCCTCCTGAGACCACCCCCCTCTCTCCTCCCTGCCCCTCCTCCTCTTTACGCACACCGGCTCGCTCCCACCCAGCCTCCCAGCCACTCACCTCCAGTGCGACCGGGTCTGCCAGAGCGGAGGTAAACACACGCGTCCCAGGCCGGGTGTAACCGGTCGCTTTTTCCCAGGGATCATTTATAAGGACGCAGGAGGAGGATGGGAAGAAGCTGGTGTTTGGATCAAGCCTGATTCCGGTCCGCACACCAACAGCTCCATTCCAAGTCCTTCATAGAGTCACCGCGTTTCCCCCCGCTGACACAATGGGCTGCTGCAGCGGACGATGCACTCTCATTTTCATTTGCACCCTACAGCTGGTGAGTTTTTGCCTTGTTTATTACTTTTTAAATAATATAATAGGGTGACTTATTGAATGTGAGCGCAGAATGTGAAATTCTGGATTTTTTTTTTATTTTAGAGGGGAAAAAAAGTGAAATTGTTGTTGAAAGTTTCTTCCAAATGAAAAGAAAACATGCTGCTATGAAGAAGTGAACTGTTCCCGGTCATTAACTCCCATCTGACTAATGTGATTAGGATCCCACTCTTTGTTCAGATGGAGAGCACCACAGGAGCCCATCACCACACACATTCAAGTTTCACTACTGTGCACCTCAGCCATCCCATATTGCTGCTGTCCTTCTTTGTAAATAAGTTAAGATTTATTGTGTGAACTTAGAGATTTGATGTTTTGTTAACCAGGAACCGTCGCATACTGGAGCACGTGAGAAGTAAGTAAGTCCAGGAAACCACTGAAAGTGATATTTAAAGGATTGCAACAGTGCAGCCTCAAATGGTGCTCCTGAGGCTTGCCTTTTCCTCCATCCCTGGGTAGAGTTTACTTGACAGAGCGTGACAATGTAATTTATGATGGTATTAAATTTGAGCTTGCTCACATGATCAAGTAAGATGCACCCACAAAAAAATAAAAGATGAGGATGTTCCTGTTGTTGCTGTCAGGGACATAAAGGAAAGTTTGATGTATTGTGTCATGCATTAAATAGATCAGACACAAACTACATGATAAGGAAGAGCAATGCCACAAGGAAGTACTTCTAGATGTTTTGCCATCAAATGAGGTTTCTGGATAATCTATTGCCTCCCGATGCATATTATGCACTAGAATGTTCAATATCTATTACATTATTAAATCTTTGTTTATATATATATATATATATATATATATATATATATATATATATATATATATATATATATATATATATATATATACTCTGAAATCATGGAGGAGTCTGAAATCAAAATCAGTGCATGTCCACTGTGAGAGACATAATTAAAATAAAGAATCCAGAAGTCACAATATGTGATTTTTAAACAATTTATTACTTGCTAAATCTGTGCTGATATCGATATCCCCTATTGTTTTTGCCTTTATGGCTGAAAGCCGATATTTGCTGATATCATACTTTTTCCAACCCTTTGGAATCTCCTGTCTCATTCTGGAAAAAAAAAAAAAACAAGCAACTTCACTGAAATAAATGTTGTTTTTTTATAGATTCAGTATTGATTCAGTACCTTTAATTATATACTTAAAAAAGACCAATAAGTAAGCAGAAATTAATGCAGATCTGTCCGGCATTGCTAATAACAAATGCTTATCATCCACTATAACCTTAAAATAAACTAAACCCTGCTCTAAAGTAATCAAAGCCATTAGAAAATGTTGAATCGGTCAAAAAAATGTAATCTTATACTGGGACTGGGTAAGTTATTGTAAAATGAAGCTAACTTTTAATTACCTAGAATATTTTGATGGGTTAATATCAAAGACACAGATATGCACTGGTTTAATATAAACCCTTCTTTCTTTGCAGTGAATATAAGATCATAGGCCACATTTCTCTCATGACCTCAAAGGGGTCCAATACAACAGCTCTACTATGCAGTCTATTTGTTTTTTCAATCTAGGTTTTGCAAATATTGCCCTAAGCATAATCTTTATAGAAAACTTCAAAATTCTAAACTACATTTTAAATAACCACATTACAAAGACATTGCAAATTAACTCCAGCATGTTAGAGAATATTTTAATTAGCAAACAATGAAATAAATAAGACAAAATTGATTAAAAACAATCATAACAGCATAACTGAGTTCATATCAGCATATTTTCATTTATGAAATAAATCAAATAAACACAGTGCCTAGAGATGGAAGACTGGTATGAATTTTGTTTCCTCTCAGATTCTCTGCAAATGTATAGTGACAAATATCAGAATTAAACAAAAGAGAGATTGTGTTAAAATTGTGTCTTTGTCTCTTGTAAATGTGCACGTATACCTGGTATTATTTCTTTCTGTATCAGATAATTTTGCCTTGTCAATCAGAACCTTGGCGAGTTTTAACACGATTTATAAAGATGTCAGCTGGTTCCTTAAAAAGCCCCTGAAGACTTCTGAGGGCAGTCTCATTTCCCTCTCACCACTGATTCTTGATGACCTCCCATTTCCTGTCCTGGTGCAACGCAGGCTCACAAACACACTCACACCTCCATGCTGACGAGTGCAATCTGTGAAGGGGAGTCATATTAAACCCCTTTGTGACCTTTGAAACGATCCTCCCGTTGTGTATGTGTTTGGTCTGCATGAATCTATGTATTGGCATGTATGTCGAGTGGCACCAGGGACCCCCGCTCTCTTCTGGCATATAGCTATGAATCTGCAATGAGCCAGGTTATTCCCTGTGCACTTCACAGTAAAAAAAAGTCCCATTAACAAACAGCACAGTTTTTTTACTCAGATGTAAAAATAGCCCTCATAAACCACAGCGTGAGCTAATTAGCTCAACAGAGTGCTTTGATCAAACCTCTTTTTGGCATCTCGGCCGTACCCTAATTGAATTGTGGTGCGCTCTGCTCATCAACAGGCCGGCCAAGCTCTGGGACTCATCTCTCTGGGACAGAAGGCAGCAGATAATGAGCCTATATTGATCGAAATGCCTCAGTTCCTTTCTCCTTTTGCTGCCTAACTGTTGCAGACAGCAGCGCTGGATAGTTGTCAGGATCCTGATCAGCCCTGGAGAGTCACAAGTCCTGGCTGGAAGCCCTGTCTCTGTAATGATTTGTTTGTACTGAAAGACACAAATAAGCCCAATTTTTCATATATTTTATTGGTCTCAATGGATTGGTGGCTTGGAGTGTTGCCCTGAAGCTGACCCAGAGTGGACGGGATTCAATTGGCAAAAAAACCAGGAGTATTGTAAATGTCAGCAACTGGCCATGATGAGGATGTAGTTCTAAATGAAGCTGATTCTTTTGGTGGCTGCTTAAATAGAAGCTTAGAACCAGCGGAGGCCTCAGTTTTACTCAGGTCTAATAGTAGGACCTTTTTTACAGGATACAAATGTTTTAAAAGGTTATAACTTTATACCTCTGGATGTTGAGCATAGAGTATTAACGCAGTACTCTGACCACACCTGTTGCTAAACGCTGCCTGTAAGGCAGCTTAATGAAGCCTTCTGCAATCGAAATGAGCTTACATGAAAGACAAAATCAATCCATCCATTTTCTTCCACTTTATCTGGGACCGGGTCTCAGAGGCAGCAGTCTAAGCAGAGATGCCCAGACTTCCCAATCCACACACACTTCCTCCAGCTGCTCTGGGGGGCTACCCAGAGGTGACACCAGGCCAGCTCAGAGACATAGTCCCTCCAGCGTGTCCTGGGCCTTCCATGAGGCCTCATCCCAATGGGACATATCTGGAACACCTCCTGAGAGAGGCGACCTGGAGGCATCCGAAACAGATGCCCGAGCCACCTCAGCTGGCTTCTTTCGATGTGGAGGAGCAACAACTCTACTCCAAGCTCCTCCCGGGTAACTGAGCTCCTCACCCGATCTCAAAGGGTGCGCCCAGCCACCCTGCAAAGGAAACTCATTTCGGCCACTTGCGATCTTGTCCTTTTGGTCATTACCCAGATCTCATGACCATGGGTGAGGGTGGGAACATAGATCGATCGGTAAATCGAGAGCTTTGCCCCCCGACTGAGCTCCCTGTTCACCATGACAGTACGATACAGACACCGCATCACTGCCCACGCTGCACCGATCAGTCTATCGATCTCACGCTCCATCTATCCCTCACTTGTAAACAAGACTCCAAGATACTTGAACTCCTCTCCGTGAGAGAAGCACTATCCACCACTGAAGAAGGGAATTTGAAGAAAGGAGTCCACCTTTGTCCGGTGGAGAGAGCGGACAGCCCTTAACAGAGGACCCGGACCCCATATCCCCGGAGTACCCATTCATGGCACTACGAGGGACATGGTCGAAAGCCTTCTCCAATTCCACAAAACACATATTCATGGTTTGACGAACTCCCACGAACCCTCGAGCACCCAATGAAGGGTATAGAGCTGGTCCAGTGTGCCGCGACCGGGACAAAAACTGCATTGTTCCTCCTGGATCGGCCGGATGCTCCTCTCCAACACCCTGGAGAAGACCTTACCGGTGAGGCTGAGGAGTGTGATCCCTCTGTAATTAGAGTACACCCCCCGGTCCCCTTTTTTAAAGAGAGAAAGTCCCTAGCCTCTACCTCATCCTCGGAAGGCGTGACAATGGGAAATAAACAGTTTGAGATATTTGTGCTGTGTAAACATTTGTTAAGCTGAAGAAGCACCACTTGAAACTCTGGTCTGTTTGATAATGAAATACTGAATGTTTTGTTCTGCCCTGAGCTCATTTGCACAGTAACTCTAAATTGTACAGTTCAAATTCTGTTGAGCTCAGAGGAACCTCTGTAATTACAGCTCAGAGAAGGAAACATAGCCTGATTGAACTAGAAATTTGTTGTTATTTCACTGCATTTATTCTTTAAAACTACCAAAATATGTTGATGATCCAAATAGTGTTTTTATTTTGACCTTCAAAGCTACATATTTTAAAACATAGAATACCACCTTAAATAAAGGATTCAATCCTTTTTGCCACATCTGGCTGTACTTCAAAGTACTTCTTAATGTGTTTTCTTTTTTATGTTTTCAGTACTGTATGTAAAGCTCATGGAATGTTTTTGTTATATGAGGTGGATTTGTATATGATATACAAATGATATACAAAGTCCTGGCCTGCCTTAAAATATGTTAATGATTTTAAAACAATAACCCTTACATTAAACATACAATATGGGATTTGTAATATCTTTTTTTATCAAACATTTTTGAGAATACTCTGGTTCTTTGAAAAGGTCCCTCAGAGCCAAATCAAATGAATGTTCTTGTAGAAGTCTTTGACCACATTTTGTAATTTGATATTCAATTAAAAGGAGTAATTACTAACATTAATGTTAAAGTTTAAAATAAAAAGTTGTTTTTTCTTTTAAGAACATTCATGCAAATTTTAAAATATTTAAAATCTTTGTAAGAGTTGCAATTTATTTTACTTTAGGTTCAAAGAGTGTCCACTGTAAAATAATAAGGTTGTGCCTTTAAACAGGATTTTGATTCTGAAGAAAGCACTTCATTCTTTTTATCTTGGCCCAAAGGCAAGATAAAAAGAGTGAAGAGTGCACCAGTCTGTTGTTGTTCAATTCAATTCAGTTTATTAATATAGTTCTTATTCACAAAAATTTTCCTCTCAAAGCAGATTACGTGGAGACAACTCAATCAGATCATACAGTCAGATTGGGTAAAGGTTTTATCTAAGGAAAAGCAGCTGAATGCATCCAGTCATTAACTTTGCTGGATTTTCTCCTCCTGGATGATCATGGGGTGACAGTGGATATTAGCTTTCATTTTGTCGCTGACCCAAGAGTAATTCCTCTCGGAGCATTTAGAGTTGAGCCCATAGCTATGTCTAGGAGAGAATCGGGACCAAGTACTGAAAAACAGGTTCAACTCTATCATCTGTAATTGAAGTTGTTGATGCTAACAGTCCAGCTTTTTTTTTTTCCCCTTCAGGATTTTTTCACAGCCAAACAGGACCAGAACAGATAAAGCTAATATAACCAGAAAAAGGCAGAGTGAACATAATGTTAGGGTTTGAACTAAAAATACTTTAGGATTGGAGAATAGAGACAAAATGTTGCAGAAAGATGAAAAGTTGTCCCTATGTCCTCCAGCAGCCTGAGGCCATAGCAGCATAACTTAAGAGATAGCTAAGAATAACCTGAGCCACTATAACTACAAGCTTTATCAAAGAGGAGCATTTTAAGCCTAGCCTTAAAAGTATACAGGCGTCTGCCTCACGGACTAAAACTAGTAGTTGGTTCCATAGGAGAGGAGCCTGATAACCAAAACATCTGCCTTCCACTCAATTTTTAAATTTCAAGGAAACGCTAGTACATCTTTAGAATGAGAACGAGGTCTTGTGTAAGGAACATACGGTACAATCAGTTGTCTGATATAAGATAGAGCTTTGTTATTTTACATTTAAGAAGAAGGGACTTTAAATTGTACATTTTGGTAAAGAGAGAGTTGAGCCAAAAGGCAAAGTTCACAATCTACATCCCTACCATTCCTTTTGGTCATAAAACCTTGATCATGTCCATAAGATCGAGGATACAAGCAGCTTAACTTCTGTCAGCTGGCAGTCCCTTACAGCTTCGACAGGAGTCTGTGGTCAGATTTTTAATGCCCTTTTGACAGTCCCCTTGGGAGGGGTTGCAGGTAGATCCCACTGGGAGGAGGCCCAGTGGATGGTGTAGGACACATTGGAGGGACTAAAGGGCGGATTATAATTCTGCAACCACAAACATCAAATGTTGCTTGCGTCTGGTCGCAAACCAGTTTTGCTGTTATTCTTTTGCAACGTTGGTCTGGAATTTCTAGGGACACACAGCAGTTTCCAGAACCTCTTTGGCGGCGCCAGCGGGAGTGTTTATTTTCCAAAACATCTCTGGGGCATCATACAAGTGGTTGTACTTCTGAACCTCCTTGATCAACCTTTCGTCGTGGTTATCCATTGTTGTTATTACTCATCAGGTTTTAAAAAGGCGCACCCCGGCACGGAATCGAGAAGGACGACCACACAGACAGCCGGAAAGGCATACCAAGAACCAACCACAGCTGCTTTTTGTCAGCGCACTTCCGCATGAGGTCTGTGCGGGTTTGCAACCATCCAACATGTAGTCAGGATTTTTTTTAAGTGCGCAACAATGGTAGCAGACCCTCTGCGCTGGGAGCATGGTCGTGCACAGAGACAGATTTGACGGTTGCAGAGGCAATGCGTCAGAAGTTTAAATTGGCCTTATGTCTCTCGGATGGTCTGAGAATGCCTTGCCTATCTGAGAAAAAGAAATATGGCAGTCTCTACTGATATTGCTGCCCCAACGACTCAGTCCTGGATAAATTGACAACGATGAAGATGACAATCTTTTTGTTACTTCTTTAAATATGTGATATTTTTAGTCAAGGTTATCATATGGTTAAAATATCATGCAGGTAAATGCCTAAGGCTGGCTACAAACTAATATACATATGCACCAACTAAGAGGAACAAGCTCAAAAGTGAACAATTATCCATTGGTTACATACTTAGGTATTCAGTGATCCCCATTAAAGAGCTGTAAGAATAGTGTTGGCAGTAAGGAAGAAGCTTAGAAGAGGAAGTAGGGTGCTTCCTAATGATTCTATCTGCTTTTAGGAGCAATGGTTTACCAAAATGCTTTTTCTGACAGGACGCATTGACAATGCCCACCTTTAAGAGTTTTCCCTGTAACACATCCAAATGTATGTTTCCTTATATGCTCTGGGTTTTATTCATGGGGAACTTTATCCGTACACTACATTTATGTATTCTTTGTTTTTTTTTGTTGAATCATCCATGTGTGTCACTGTAATGTAATGACGTCTATGAGGGTGAAGGCTGTCTTGATGCAACACAGCAGTCTGAAGCTCCTCTTCTACCCTTGATAGTGATCTTACGGTTGACAGTGGGAAAAGTTGAGATATGAACAGAGGGCAGGGGCTATAATTTAATGTATTCAGAAGAGCTGGTGCTTTTATTGAGCTAATAGCACTGATAATGATAACCTGGCACTGAAATAGTAGTTCACAAACCCTTCCTCAGTCTTAGACACACCCAAGGTTAGTAGGACTGATGTTAGGTAAATACTATGACTTTGTGTAGCAAGCAGTATTTGGGACATTTTGTAAAGACAAGAGAGATAAGAGTTGCAAGGAGTTTTATTTGATCTCCTCAAAGAAAAACAGATCAAATTAGGGTAGGTGCTACAGAGAGGTAACAATTTGGAAAAGGTTGATAGAAAATGTTATACAAAGTTCCTCACAAAAATAATTCTGTGTCCTTGCTTAAGGTGTTTTTTTTTTATTATTCATGAAGCAGATGGGAATGTTTTGTGCTAACAAGCTTCTTTTTGGGAGATCATGATCAGTTGAAAGAACTTATGTTGTGCTTTCTTGCTTTACAGATACTGAACGTTAATCACAACACATTTCTAGGAACCTGAATAGTAATTCTCAAAGGTTCTTCAAAGATTTGAATCCAGAATTGGACCCAACTGAAAGTCAATCAAGATGCGGTCCACAGCTTCCTTTTGGCACCCTAATGAAACTCTAAAACACCACCAGTTTTAAGAGACACCTGAACATATCGGACTTTGCTACTTCAATGCTGGTCATTGATAGAAAGTGCTTAGTTTATCAAACAAGCCCCAACTCCCTCTGTAATCTCTGGCCACTTAAAATGAATTCAAACTGCAAGAAAAATAAAAGGTACACAAGGAATTATTAATTTGCTTTATTAGATTCGTAATGCACAATTTACCTGCTGCATGAATCCTGATAATGTGTATTAATTCAAATTGTTTTAAGTTTATTTGAATTTAAGTTTGCAAACATAGAAACTTACACCTTCATTTCTCACATATTAGTTTGTCACCCTGCTGTAATTAAGGATTATTACTGCAGCTGAAACAAAATTGCACCACAGTAAAATACCATCTGCTGTCAGGCCTGCGGAGCAGGGAGTTATGGTTAGTGCCGTTGGATAATCCTGTCGTTACTCACCACTTCCCAGCTGAGGTGATAGATCACAACACGGAGAGATGAGAAATGTGAAAGATGCTGCTGGCAAGGGCAGTAGTATTTCAGTTCCAATGGTTACAGATGCAGCAGACATCAGGATAGCCTTCTCGTTGTGTGTTCTGCTGAGAGTTGGTTTAACTTCTTTAGGATGTCTGTGTGAACCTGGGGTGTAGTGTGATCAATGATAATGAACTGATTTCCTTAGCACTCCCAGGTTGACAAAAGAGATGAGGACAGTAAATGCTTATCTCTCCTTTCTCTTTGTCTTCCCCTATCTGGTCTCTCTATTGCGGTTTTGTAAACTTTTTTCAGTGTGATTTATCAACTTTGGCCAAAAACCTATTTGTTTGCTTTAGTTTGCACAGATAGTGGGAAACAAAGAAAGTATATCTGTATGATTTATTCTTGCAGGAATAAATTCTGTGTTGGGTAGACTGAATTGGTTTTATTGAGATATTTATCTAAAATCCAATATTTTCTTTCTCTCTATTTGTATGAGGAAATCTCATCTAGCTTCAGCAGCATGGGATTTCTAAAAGAGAGTTAATTTGCCGTCATTGATTACAATATTAGCCAAATGTAAAAAGGAGTAGTATTCTAATCTAACATTAACCGTCTTTCTAGTGAACATTTATCTAACATGACTGAACAGTTATTTGAATTGCCATTGTTCACACAGGCAGCTCATTTCCTCCCAAGTTGGGATACAAACCCAGGCTTTCTGTTTGCAGGACGGGTGACTTACTGTCTGATTTCACATGTCAGGCCTACAGCCTGACATGTGAAATCAGGCCTACAGCTTGCCTGATTGCATTACATTCATTAAAACCTTCCATTACTGATCTGTGTTCCGTATTAGTTTTCCACCTCTACATCCTGTTCATTATTGTCAAGCATATAATAAATGACAACATTACGCTTTGCATTGCCTGGTTAATTTGCTGCACTTGATAAAAATATGTCCATAGTACCATTTTGCATATTCTTTATTTTGACATTTTATAGATTTGCCCAAATTTTGCATGAGCATTGGATGCAAACAAGATTATTACCTATTGATGTCAAAATAAACAATATGCAAAATTATATTCTGTATTTTTACATTTTAAAGATTTGCTCAAATTTTGCATTAGTATTGGATGCAAACACAATTATTACCTATTGATGTGTTGAATTTTGTCATAAAGTTTCAAAGTGTAGCTTGGATCTGTATTCCCTAACCACTAGTCATTACTTTGACAGAGGCTTTTGCTGAAGCTGCGAGTTTTCTACATCAAAAGACTGAAAATATTCTCCAAAAAACTTCCTAACAAAATAGATGAAGCTTTGTCAGAACCAGTGTGGTTGTAAAAAGCACATTTCAAGTCTTACAACTGAACTGTATTTTCACGAGGTCTTAACTTTAACTGGCTTGTTCTGTGGCAGATCTTGTCCTTTACATTTAAAATTTTAGAGCCAATTTCTCTAACTAAACTACCTATGAGTGAATAGTCCAGTTAAACTTTCCCCAGAAATGCCTAGTTTTAGATTACATTGGTTAGGATTTGTTAAGTGAAAGAAAGGAAGCATCATTCTTGTACTAATCCTAACAAAGATTTTCACTGTTCGTTGAATACAAAATGTGGAATAGGACTTGGGTGTTAATGGTGTAAACTGGAGATTTTTTATTGAGCGTTGACCAGAGAAACTGCACTGATGTGTAAAGTGCATGTCCAAACCTTGTCTTACACTGTTTCCGGGTATTTATTATTTTCTTTTTGAAGGTCAGACAGGTTGCCATAATTATCATTCGTATGTGTGTGTGTATTTAGTGGTGAGCGTGAGCTGTCAGGTGGACCCCTGGTGTTTAGCGCTGATTGTGGTCTTGGCCCAGGCTGTCTTGATTGCTTCGCTTGAACAGCCCTCTTCCATGGTAGAGCAGATCCTGACAGGTCATATCTGGCCTTAGCTGCAAAAAAACAACCCATCAAGAGACGTTGATTAAACAGTGGCTTCCACTGTGTCACAGGGCAAGGTGACTTCTTAACACATTCCCACTCACATCTCCTACCTCTGGAGAGTCTCTGTGTCATCATCTCACCTGGGTTTAAATGCAACCTGGAGTTTTAATGGAGGGGAAGCTCTGCTTGAATGTTTAATGAATGCAGAAAGCTAACAAAGCTGTCTGGTATCTTCTTTTTAGCCTCATATTATGGTGCTACCCCCACCCTTCCGTTCCTTCTTCCCCCTGCTGAGATTAGAGGTTGGAACATGTTTAAATTATTGATTGCCATTTCATTTAGAAGACCCTCTGGAGATTTTGGTAAGATGGAAAGGTGAGTTAAAGACGAGAGAGAGTACGAAGAACTGGGAAATTGGAGAAGGTGCGACCTCTCTCTTTGAGCAAATAATTAGTTTGACCCTAGAGACCTGAAGTCTCTGTGTCTTTTTGCTTTTCTTTTAGTATCAGTATTAATTCCCTTATAATAACACAAGCAGTGCCCTTTTAAGGTACAGAGGAAGGTTACTTGATTTAAATTGAGGTTGACATGCACAGAAGAAAGATGAATGCTGGTAGACAACATCTGGAGGTAAGATTGCTCCAAACATAGTGCTTAATATACATCCTATCCTTAGAGCGACTGTCACTCTAAAGATTCAGATCTCTATCTTGTAGTCTTATCCAGCTGGGTGCAGCTTTGTCTTTTTATAAACTCAGTTTAAAATCCAATAATGTGTTTAAATAAATTAAGCCTCTCTTGATGCTTATTAGAGCTAAACTCTCTTTCAATACTTTTGTGTAGCTTTGAGATAGCATTCATGCTCTTAGCATGTTAGTTTTAGTAATAGTTTGCTAGTGGAACCCCCCATTCCTCTCTTTCTCAGCTGACCTTCATTTCAAAATGTCTCCATTTTAACGTGTTCAATTTAACACACCATTAATATTGTGGTTAAAGTAAAAAAAAAACTTGGCTTGCAGATGCAAGCGTGTGGACTCTCATCCAAGCGCAGGCTCATGGTTGTGCTTCTGTGTGTGTTCCACATCAGTGACACTGCAATATTCAGCCATAATGGAGATAAAACTGGGACTATTTGAGAGCCCATTTCTCTCTTTCCATACCAATGGTTCCATTGGTGTCATTTGTTATAGTGTGGCACTGAATAAATTGCTTTGGGGGGTCCACAGATGGGATACTATCTTGACAGATCACACTCATCTGAATGCATATTCATTGCCATCAATCCGCCCCCCCCCCTTGACTTTGGGCTGCTCTTCTTATTAGTGACTAATGAGTGATCAGATGTTTTTTGCTGTAAATATTTTGTGAGATCCAATTTACAAACTTAAAAAAAAAATATCTCTGGGACAAAAGGAAAGGTGTCACCTGGATTGATAGAGTTCTAACATCTGATGCTGTACAGTTTATTCAAGTCTTACCTTAATATGAAGTTTAACTAATACTAATAACCCTGTCACTCCATTGTGTATCAGCCTTTTGTTTTAATAGAGATGAATGCCATAAGTCTCCTAAGCATTGAACACTGTAACAAACACAGTCATGTTAATCCTTTGAGAATTTAAACACTTGAAAGATGAACACAGCGAATAATAATAAGTACTGGAATTCTTTCTATTGTCAAAAGTTGAATAGGCAGGTATTAAGTGCGAATAAGGAAAAAAATTGAAGATATTTATTTACTGTAACACAGCATTTGATTTGCTTCTAGAAATACAGATATTGTTCTTACTGGATCAAATTAAACTGAGATTATTATTTTTTTTATTATAAACCATTCAAGCCTGAATTAGGTTGCATCAAAGTAACACGCCTCTGTAATAATTGTCACATGCTACAATAATTAATTTCAGAGAGTGGAGCTTGAGCTTTACTAGTAAGGACCGTCAAGATACACTCAAAAGCCACTTTATTACTGAAACTGAAATCTCGATTACAATGTAAATTGTAGTTGACAAAAAAATGGATTGATTAATTGATTGATTAGTCACCATGTTACAACATGGGGTTTGACCCCCTTTTTAGAAACCATGCATTGTAGGTATAGCAAATGTTCCTCAGACATTTCTATTTACATTTACATCCAACAGTTGCTACAGCTTAATCGGTTGTGCATCCATCTTTAACCTTCACATTCCAAAATGTCTCTATGGAACTGAGATCTAATGCCTCTGAGGGCCGTTGAGTGAAATCGATGTCAAGTAACCAGTTTGTGATTTGAGCTTTGCAACATAATGTATTGTCCTTCCACAAGTAACCATAAGAAGAGAGGTATAGTGTGGTTCAAAACGGATGGACATGTTCAGCGTCAATACACACTGTGCTCATTGAATGATGCTCAGTTGGTTACTTAGCAGCCCAAAAGATGCCAGGTATTTCTCCCAAAACATTACCATTCAACCATTTGCCTGAATTATTGATAAAAACTAGTCAGGGAATGATGTCATATTTTTAATGCCAAACTTTGACTGGTAAAATTAAACCTTTCTGCTCATAAGGACACCTATCTGACCAGGTAATATGTCTTCCAGTCCTTTATGTTCTGTCATGAAATGGGACAGATGGACCCAGTATTCAAGGAGAGACAGTCAGTAGGAAAGTTCAAAATTTGTATTAAATGAAGAACAATACAAAACTAAAGTG
>NW_015151044.1:279016-314715 GCF_000732505.1 Cyprinodon variegatus
ATAATGATCTGGCCCCGAATGCTCAGGCTGAACAGAATATAAACCAAGGAAACAGGTGAGAGGAATAAATGATAATTGTGGTAGAGAGGAAAAACGACAGGTGAAAGAAATGACCAATTAAGGGAGAGCAAACAGGCCAGATCATGACATGTTCAAACTTGGTGAGTCTCTGTTTTCTGGTTTTAGCTGATACTAGCAGCACCTGGTGTGGTATTCTTCTTCCATAGCCAAATTTACTTAAATCCCCTTGCTTATTCTCCTTCTGATGTGCCTTTTAACAATAACCAGTCTATGTCTATATCTAGTCTATGTCTAGATGTCTGTTAAGTAATTTGGGCTGCAGTTGAACAGGTATTTAAAGTAATGTCCTTTATCAATAACTGTTTTATTTTATATTTTCTTTTATTTATAAAAAACCCTGTTCTCCTTGCTATTACTTTTAAAAAGGTGGTTGAGTCCACTTTAAAACCAAATTGCACGCACAACTACTTATCAATAGTCGACAAATAAACTGTTCACTGAAGGTTTTTAGTCCTCTATGTTGAAATGAACTCATATTAAGCACTGAGACAAATTTTAAGGCGTTCAAAACCTGAATTTAAGGCAGCTTTACCACATATAGCATTACAGCACACGGCAGACAACAGAAAAGGGAAAAGTTCAAAGAAGTTTGTTAAAGTCCTAAGGGAGATTTACTTCAAAGTATGTTTTCTCCTGAGAGGCTGTATTTTTTTCTTTATAGTCCCATTGGCAGTGACATATTAGTATGTTATTAGGAGTAGGAGTTCTGGACATTCAACACATTTCTTCCCTAAAACTAGGGCCCGTTAAGTTTCTTTGCTTTTTTTTTAACTAAAAACAACAACTCTTGCCATTTAAGTGTTTCAGTGTCAGCATCTAACACAAGAGGTACTTAAAGAGTATTGCTGATTTATTTTTCACTGTGAAGACCATATATCAAACAGAAGAGGAAAAAAAGTGGCCTTTAAAAGCACCCTGCCTGTTAATCCCCGGCTCTGTCTGGTAGACCCAGCTCCACCGCGGGCTATCTTTCTATCCAACTCACCATGTGTCCATTGAAAGCCACACATGCAATCCCTTACACCATTGCACACAAACTGAGATTGACACCATTAGTCACAGAATTTCATTGGGACCAGGCAGCCACTAGGGTCTAATAACTTTGTGATGGCAGGAGGGGAAAACAATTGGATTAGAGAAAGTTTTAAAGAAGGTATTTAGTGTCCTCTAGGAGTGAAATTAAAAAACAAACCAAGGTAAAGAATGGAAGATTTAAAAAGTGCCAGACATCAGTGTAGGTGATGGCTGCCGCCTTTTTCTATCCTTATCTTTATCTGTGCCAGAACACAGAGCAGGGCAGCAGCTCCCATGATGCTCATCTTTAAATGTTCTTGGAACTGATGCTCCTCTGTGTTCATCTTTGGGTGAAAGTACAGAGGCATTTTGGATGAAGATGTATCTTCTGCCCAGGTGACCTTGTCAGCAGCAGCAGCAGCAATCATAGCTTCTATTTAATGTGTACGGTCATTTATAAAATAAAGTACACACTCTTTACATTATGCATGAACTTTTGAAGTTTTTTTTTTAAGGATTTTTCACTAATAAAGAATGAGAACTATCTGACATCTAATGTGTGGGTTTATAAGCTTTAGGTCAAATAGAAATAAATGCAGAACATTGTTAAAAACCTGGTAATTTATACATAAAAATAGTAGATTTGGTAGAGGATGTATTTTCAAGTCAACTTAGATGTAGACAGTACAGTACAGGAAAGAATGCTGCATGTTCATTCACAAAATCTAGAATGTTTTTTTTTTTTTACTTTCTTAACTTTGCTTTTATAGCATATGTGTTTTTCAAATTTTAAAGTAGACAATGACCAAGCAGTTTAATTTATAAAAGTATACTTTACTCACAATGAGAAATAATGTATAGATAAGTAGAGTATTAGTATTGATACATTATAAATTTGTATTCCCTATAAAATGTTTTGCATAAGCTATTGGCAAATCTTTAAAGTGTATTTTGGCCATGTATGCATGACACCTGAATTTGTCTGAACCAATTTAATTACAAAAATACACTTTAATCAAAATACAATTTCTAGAAATTTCTTCAGGCATTCACAAATTGTCCCAATGTGCCATAGACTCATCTTCGTACGGTAATTGAAATTTTCATCATTTAACTTGATAAACTGTTACTTTAGATAGGTTCAATAGAAAAAGTTCTATATTTCCAGCATTTATTTATGTTTACTGCTACTGAAATTCTGAATAGATTTACTAATGATTACATATTGCAACTTCATTCAGAAAATTTAAGCAGAAAGTGTTAGAAACTATCTAAATGGGAAATCAGCTTCAAAATGTCCAATTGAAGGATCAGTACAAAGATCTGTAGAAATAAGAACATTTATGGGACAAAAATGTAATCCATTTATATGAGGGCATTATTGTTGCCATATTATTTGCAAATGTGTGCAGAGACTTGTAACCAGTGATTTGTCTGTATTTCTAGGTGTTGAAGCAAAAATAGTTCAGACTTAAGTGTCTCTGTGTGTTTACAGAGTGATCTACACATTTGTAGATCTTAGTACACATTTGCAAATCTTAGGACACATTTGCAAATCTTAGGAAACATTTGTATATCTGAATACAGATTTGTGGATTTTTTACACATTTGCAAATCGGATTACACACAAGTTACTTTATACATTTGCAGATCCTCGTACAGACACACAAATCTCACACATTTTCAAATCCCACTGCAAACACACATTTCGAGATATAGACACACAACACTCAGCACACATTTGCAAATAATATTGCAACAATAATGCCCCCATACATTTACAGTTTGGGAGCCGAACCTTCTCAGAGGCCAATCATCTTTCAAGATTCCCTTTACTTATCTCCTCGCTCCTAGCTTTTCTCTCCTGGACGCCAGTGAACTTTCACCCACCTCAGCACCATCTCCTCCCTCATTCTAAAGTCCCGCTCACCCTCTCGCTTATTCCACCACCAGTCTTTTGGCACCGGCTTAGAGACTACTCTAATGCTTTTGTAGGTTACTCATCCAAGCGTATTTTGATTCACTGCATCGAAGTCTTCTGCCGGGGCCCAAGCACAAAATAACTTATTTCTATTTATGTCATAATCTGATTCTGCCTCCTGGGCAGATGGCTTCTCGCACTGAGCCTGGTTCTTGCTGTTAAAAGGGATTTTTCCTCTCCACTGTCGCTACATGCATGCTCAGTGTGAGGGATTATAGAGAGTCAATGAGTCCTAGCAATCAGCTTGTTTTCCTTAGATGGAAACATTTTGAAGAATATGATTTTGTTACCTGTATAAATAAATTGAATAATACTTTTCTAATTGCAGCTTTTCTATGTGCGAGTCTCTATTGGCTGAATTTTCCTTTAGTACATTTTGTTTATTATTACTTTTTTCAGTATTGTGTTTTTGAATTTCTAGCTTGAATGTATCATTTTCTTTAATGGGAGGGTATGTAAACTTTCAAGCACAACTCAATTTTTTTTAAAGCAGGCATTAATTCAGAAAGTTTTGACTCAGTAAATATACCATGGTGTGTATTTTTATCCTTTATTTGTCTACAGAGAGCGCGTAAAATACCAGACACCATACCAGACAATTTACTCTGGTGGTGTATTTTATCAGTGTGACAAATCTATGTATTGTATTAAGTAATATCAACTGTTTGTTATAGTAAGCAGGAACATAAATGAGTCCAGAGAGCAGCCTAACACATCTGCCACCATTCTATGCACCCAATCTGTATCAGCGTAATAACCTTGAACAGAGAGGAGACTGAGTCATGCTGCCTAGAGTCACATAGAATTGGCAGGCACACGCTCACACTTCCTGATGACACATCTGGTAACATGTTACCTGAGGACATTTCACAGAAGACACCCAGAGAATGAGAGGCACTGATGGGATTTATATTACCTGTGGGCTAAGGGGGAGAGGTGTGGAAATAAGAGGGGTCACCAGTCACCACTGTCATCTCGCTTCCAGGAGGGCAACACAGACACCACCTCATCTAAAGCTTCTACAACCTGTTGGGAACAAAAACTGCAATGTGACTCAGTCTCTGATTGAAATCCAGGTTTGATTTTTTTCTGTAGGATTTTAGCTGTTTATCTCAAGCAAACATGCACAACTTAATTAGCTCTCAAACTATGCAGATCAAGGTTGTTTTTTTTACTTCTGTTTTCCCGTTCTCTCTTTCTTTCACTGGCTCTGTTCCTTTCATCACTCTTACCTCCCTCTCTTCATCTCCTTCATGGCATGTTGAAGAAGGCGGTGATGCCTGAAATGTTTTGGGGATTATGGCAAGAAAAACTGTCAAGTTGAATTTTCTTTTCTGCTCTACTTGCCTCTTTATGCACACCTGAGTGTACACACCAGCTAATATAAACTGACAGAAGGTGCAGGATTGAGTTCTGTGATCCTAATCTGGCATCACGTGGCCTGAGAACTGAGTTAGTGATGGGTTTTGGGAGAGTTAAAAATAGAGATTAAGAAAACAGCCACATTCAGAGCAGATTTAGGAAAGGATGCAGCGAAGGGCCGGAAGAGGCTTGTTGCATCCTGCTATACTTTAGCTCTAAGTATTTATCTTGGGAGGAGTCATTTATGTGGGCAGCTTGCTTCTCCACACATACACATGCTCAAAACCAAAATGCACAGAAAGAGATTCCGTCGCTCCGTAGGGAGTGATTTGTGCTTGCCGGAGGTCGGTGGAAGGCTTTTACGGGCCGGTTATGTAGCCGACACTGTATTCCTGGAAGAGCATTGGTATCTTTTGATCAAATTGCACCCCACTCTCCAGCAGTCTACTTCCCATGAGTTGCGGACTAATTGTGCCGTGTGGGTTTTGTGTGATTGTGCTTGCCTGTATGTATGTCTGGGCGGATAGAGGCACTGTTTTTTTTTTCTTTCTTTGATTGATTGTTGTCATCTCGGTGGATTATTGAGTTAGCAGCATATGTGATGGGCTTTCTGCAGCATGTCTTAGGGGAGACCACACAGGCTAACATTTCTTAAGCCTACGCACATCTTTAACTCAATAGCTGCGTGGATGAATTATTTCAGAAGAGGAAAAATATGCGTGCCTCTTTAGTTCAGCATTTTGATATTTAAATATATACATTCTTTTAGATAGGTACCTCAATAGGTTGAGTTCAGAGCCACTCCAGAAATGCTAACTGGTTTTATAAGTTCCAGTTTTGATAGGAAAATATTTCAACGTTTCAAAAAGACTGATATCAGAACAGGATTTAGCTGGAAACTGTGAGTGGGATGAATTGGTGTGAAGAAACTACGAATGTTGTTGGTGAAATTTCCAGATTTTAATGTTGGCATTTTTTTGTCAAGCGGCAAATCTTGTTACAAGACACTTTTCAAATGAGAACAATGTAAAATAGAAGACGGCCATGGTTGTTTTTTTTTTAAGGATGATCTGTATTCAATGATTTAAAAAAAATGGGAGTTTTAAAGAATCAGGCATTTTAATATCCAAACGTAACCATAGTTTAATTTTAATAAGTTGTTTAACGAAGACTTAGTCTAGACCATATCATAGCAGTGGGTAGCACTGCTGCCTTGCAGCAAGAAAGTTCCGGGTTCAATTTTCCAGCCCAGGCTTTTCTGCATGGAGTTTTCATGTAATCCTGTGCATGCTTGGGTTCTCTCCAGGTACTCCAGCTTCCTCTCACAGTCTGTTAGGATAACATGACTGTTAGTTTCATTGGCTTCTCTAAATTCTCCTTAGGTGTGTGTGTGTGGGAATGGTTGTATGTCCTGTTTGTCTCTGTGTTGCCCTGTGATAGACTGACAATCTGTCCAGGGTTCCGCCTCTTGCCCATAGACAGCTGGAGATAGGCACCAGCACCCCTTGCGACCCCATTGATGGGGATTGATGGATGGTTTTGATAGGTTTTTTGAAGGAAGACCTTTATTGTGACCTGGGATTTTCTTGGAAATGTGTAATCTTCTTTACCTTCTCTTTATTCACATTCTCTTTCATATTATCTTATGTTTTATCAGGAAAATGTTTTACCCCAGTTTTACAGCAAAGGAATTCTGTCACTTCATCCTTTTCTTCTTTAGCCCTACCTGTATAAATATTTTTAATTACCACTCCTGATTCAATCATCTCCCTCACTTGCCAATATCACTGCATCCCATTTGAGTTGCTGTTGCCCGTTCCGTTACATGAGGGTGAGCAGGCAGGGGTGTGTGTATGTGTGTGTATGCAGCATGTCTGTGTAAATACACTAAGCGGTGTGTGTTTTCGTTGTATCAGCAGAGATGGCATTTCTTTCCTCCTCATCCATCTTCAAATTTTTGGCTGTAAATGACATGTCTGGATGCCATGAAAGACAGCGTTCCTCTGGATACACTCATGCACAAACAACAACACACACTCTGGGAATGAAATGGAATTGGATCTGAAAATGAATTTTAATTAATTGGTTTACTACCCCCACCGGTATGCAGATAGATTTACTTTTTTTGTTGTTTGTTTCACGATGCACTAAACGATTGGTACTAAGATTTAGATTGTAGTAAAAATAAAGTCGGAAAATGATTTTGTACAAAGTTAAAAAAATATATATAACTTAGAAACTTTGGAAAATACTGAAGACAGAAAAAGGTAAGGCAGGGGGCTTTGCACTTACTGTATTCATCCAACTAATATTGGTTCTACTATGCTTATTTGAACTCCTTTATTTTTCAAAAATGCATACGGTATGTTCTCTTTTTTCTATTAAGACCTTAAGTTGATCTGGGTTATTATTAAAGTTCTCCATAGTTTGCAGAGTTTTCTCATTGTTGGTAGCCGATGGCAGTACTGATGTCTTCTTTAGCTCAGTGGGGGTTTCAACAATAAGTCTGTCATTATTGCTTTTGTAAAACTTCCAGTCCTCCCCTCTGGCTACTTCTGTAATTTGTCTCAGCAACTGAGAGAAACATATAATTTCTTAAACTATTAACATTGTGGAGAAATGCTCACATTTTGGTGAGCACATTTTATCACCAGGCAGCTACTGTGACAGTTCATGCACGGACGGCACTGAGACCGGGCAGTTGGCAGGGTAGGTATTGTGGTCAGCCAGGCAATGGTTGGATCAACTCAGTTCATTTAATGGTTAGAGCAATCCTTGTAATCAGTGTCAAACAGACAGAAGGTCATAGCCAGGGAATCCACTGTAGCAGGTGAAAGCAGGTTCGGGCAGGCAGATGTATGTTTTTTTCTAAGAACTATTCTTTAACGTACAGGTGGACATGGTTAGATAGTTATACTGCCTTCATGTGGTCTGGTAAGGAGGACCCATACCGCATTTAAAGTGGAAACTACCAGTGCAGTGGTTGGGATTGAGAACAGAAACATGTTGGATCCGAAGATTATCCTGACCTGTTACTTGGGCAAGACAGTAATAGACTCTCTAATTCATCTGCTTCAGGAAGAACAGGAGGCATCAAATGCATTGACTGACTGCTAGTGAGAATTTGATCAAATCAAATCATAATGATCATTTTAAAAACGACACAACTGAAATGGTAAAATTTCTTTGTTGAATGTAAGTTCCAGGATTGGGAAAAACACAATTGTTTTCCCACTGTGTGCCATGTTGAAAGGATGAAATTTACGTTATCTTGGAAACACGGGTATCTAATTTACAACATTAGCAGGAGTTGATGTGCAATTTAGATTTTTTTTTTTGGTATTTACTATAATTACAATACCACATAAAGGCAGCATGAATACATGAAAGCTCAGTGGTGTTTAAGCATTCACTGCGAGTCAAGGTGGCATGTGGGCAATGAAATGGAATAATGTAAACAGATGCAAAACCCCATCATGCACTGCAAAATTTTGCAAAATATTCAAACATAAATTCGCCAAATATAAGGGGAACATCGTAGTTTGGTGTAAAGAAAGAATTTTAGTTTTATTATAACTTAGTTTGTTGAAAGGATTTTACAGTTTGAAGAAATAGAAAATTACACCATATGCCAACTGTCACAAGGATGTGCGTGACAAGGAAGGGCTATATATACTGCATGCATCATTAAGGTAGTTAACAATGGATTACTCCTTGAGGTCCTTGAGTTACTTATTGTCACAGATAAGTGCTTCGGCCGGAGAGGAAGTATTGGGGCCGGTATGACTTAAGAAGAGCCGGCCCTAACGCTTAATTTAGATTGGCCCATTACAGATCACTAGTCCGAGCCTGGCTCCTGCCAATCGTCATCAATGCCTCTGAAACCAAACGTCATCCAAGATCCACTTCTTAAGCGATGGGCCCAACTCTCCTCCACATACCAGCTCTTGTCCTACCCTTCTCCACCCCATTTCTTCTCTTAAGTACAGACTCTGGGACATTTGCAGCCTTTCCTCTTCGGGCTTATTCAACACCATTGTGTGGGCCATGAGGGAAAACTCTTCCTATTCCATTCATCAAATCTCATTCATAGAACCAAAGTCTTCTGCTGGGGTAGAACTGAAGGCACTATTACTGAAAATACTAGATCCAGATAAAGTCAAAGACATAAAAAAAGAAAGAGATAACTTAATTTTAATTTGATATATTACCCATGTGGACTGGCACCTGCCCAGAATGTGGCAGATGCCCAAAGACTGGGTCTTTTGCCCAATGACCCTGACACACAGTAGTGGATGAATGATAGGAATTCAAAATGTCAAAAAGAGTGCTACTAGGATCTTTACATGTTGATTGCAACAGCTACTCCATGAATGAAAGAACATTTATAACTTTGGGTTTTGGAATCTTATTTCTAAATGAATCATGACAATATTGAATATGAGGGACCATGGGATGGACCTTGGGGAATGCCATAAGTGACGCAAAGTTGCCTAACAAAAAAAAGTCCCCATCCTTCAAGTAGGATTTAAACCAGTCAAGTGCACCAGAAAGACCGATCCAGTTTTCCAAATACTCTAATGGAATGGAGTAATGAACAGTATTCAAATGTTGCACTAAGGTCTAATAAAAGCAGAGTTATGGTTCTTTCACAGTCTGCATTTATACAGATGTCAAGGGCACTATCAGCACTGTGGTGAGCATGGAAGCCTTATCGGAAGACGTTGAAAAAAATACTTTTGTTCCTATTCTTCTAAACCATTAGTTTTTTTTCTGTAGCCAGCCTTCAATTTTACTATATGTTTATTAACTTTTTTCACAAATATGTCTTTTCTGATTCTGATTGTCAAATCTATACCTTTATATGCAATATTTTGAGTGTTGTTAATAGGCCAATATGCAACCAGTGCAAAATAAGCTCCTAATTGACAAACAGTACAATTACTTGTAACTGTTTTAGTTTTAAAAGTGCAATTACTTTGTGCATGCCCATAGTCCAAAAACGACCTACTAGTATAGCAAATATGAAAGCATTAAAGTATGATTCATCTAAATATTCCTGATTACCTTCCAGGCAGTAATGTCTCCATCCTGGCAGAATATCACACTTCCATTCCTCCTCTATTAGTTGTAAAAACAAGCATGGAAATCATCTTGCCTCCAATATATTAATTTATATTTTTTTCTGTTTTTTTTTTCAGGTCTTGGCCTTAGAGAGGCAGGTGTTTGACTTCCTTGGATACCAGTGGGCTCCCATTCTTGCAAACTTCTTCCATATCATTATCGTAATCTTGGGCCTATTTGGAACAATCCAGTACCGACCACGTTACATTGTAGTGGTAAGTAAAGTAGACTTAAAGCCAAAGGGCCATCTTTTAGCTAAGGTGTTGCAGCTTGTTTTCTAATGTTTTTTTAAATGTTAATACCATACTGAGCTACATCCCAAAGGTTCTCAAATAGTTTTGGATCTGGGGAGTTTGGAGGCCAGCAGACTACAGCAAACTTTGGAAACCAGTTTGTGATTGTCCAAGACATACTATTATATACTAGTATTGTCCTGTCATTAGTAGCCATGGGACACTGTTGTCAAAAGTACTCAATAATACAAATACAAAAAAGAATAGATCCTCATTGCTATGGCAATGACAAAGCTGAATGCTACCATTTAATGACAGCTGAAATAAAGACTCATTGGCCATTTCTCAATCTGTGTACTTGTGCTTTCTCGTGTGCTAGTTCCAATTTACAAGAACACAAGACCGAGAAAAGTCCCCGGATGTTGTTCTCACCCCTCCCTCTTTACTGAGTATGCATCAGAGGAGACTTGTCCATTCTCGTGATTGACAGCTGTCCCCGCATGCACAGCAGCAGCTTCCAGTCGATTGCTCACAGAGCTCAGAGTATTAAGTCAAAAGTTCACTTTTCTGTTGTGGATGTTATATAAAAGTAAGTTTTAAGATAATTTGAGGTGAGACCATTATCATTTTAAGTGTGACTATATGGCCCATTTACCGATTTCATGCGTAATTTAAAAAAAAGTTCTAAAGTTGAGAGGATCTTGACAACCAGCGAACCTACGAAGGCAGCCCTCTCTTGGCATAGCTGGTGTAGGTACCAGATCTGCTCGAGTGGACAGATCTGCTCAGGCCCTGCGGATGCCAGTGGCCTTAAGCTACACGATTGGCTGAATGCTGCCACATGATGTAAAACATTGTGGTTGCCCAGACAACGATAATACCATCATGCAGCACCAGTGTGCAGAGTCTGGAGCATCTGTAGTGTTAGCGTGTCTAATGACCGATGAAGTTTTACCTCAACGATAACAAAACTGAAAAGAATCTGCTTATGGTGAACAAAGTAACTGCAAGAACATGGTATAAAGGGGGAGGAGGTGAAAAGCAGCTCCAGATGTGCCGAGCGTGTGGTGACATCACCAGTACGCTTCTGTTCCAACTGACCCATATTTATGCTTCATGTTCCCGTTCTCTCCTAGTCCATACTTTCGTGTTCTTGTCAAGTCCATACTGACGTTCTTTCTAAATTGAGAAACGGCCATTGATTCTGCAAAACATTTCAACTCTCAGATTGTCCTTTTTTGTGAAAGTGAGCTGAAAAGAGTGGCACTTTGTGAGATCCTATTCTGCTATAGCTAATTTTCTTCAATACTCAATGTGTTGTAGACAGTATGTAGTGTGGCTCAGTGAGACTGAATTGTATTTTAAACAGATTTCTGCCTTTCTACTGTCTCAAGGCATTATACTCAGTCCCTTCGTGGTCGTTATTTATTTTTCTAACAGCCATCTGTAAACCTTAAAGACAACTATGTCAAGTAGATCAGTAGTTTCCGATATACTCAGACAAGTCCGGTCTAGTAGCAACATCCATTTTAAATTCCTTTAAATCTCTTGTATTTAACATTGTACGTAATGCTCAGTATGGATTTTAGCAATTCATCTTCACCAAGGTCCCTAAAAAAACATGTAATGTTTTCTGCCATGTGATTGGCTGTTACCTATGTGTCAGAAAGCAATTGAGCAAGTCTTCTTAATAAAGGGACCCGTGAGTGTTTTCCCTGTCTTTTTTTAATCCATTTTTCTATTTTGGTGTTTTTCAATTAGCATTGCATTATTTTTAAGCTCTTGGTCTATGTACATAGATCACTGGGTGTTTTGTCACCTTTCCAAGGAAGTGTGCATTATTTTGTGCAGTGCAAAAGTCTGTTAATTGATTATAATCCCTAGGGAGTTTGGGCTAATTAAACCAGACGAAATCATGGCTTTTTTTTTTAAAAGCACATGAGGCCTAAGTAACTTTTCAACCGTCATAAAATAATGAAGGACTTTTGTGATTATACGTGCATTTACTGTGAAATTATCAAACATAAAATTATATTTATCTGTTTCAAGGCTCTAAATGCGTCAGCACATCAGTTACTGACGAGTCAGGTGTGGTGTTGGGGAGGCGGTGCATGAATATGGCACAAAACCAAAGTTGAACAGGTCTTTTTTTCAAAATTTTCATATGATATTGTTGTCTTATTAATATTCACATGGCCACTGCAAAAAGAAATTTAGTTGAGTCCAACTGCAGGCAACCAGGAGATCAGGGTTTACCTGCACTATGCTCTACTCCTCATGGGAAGTGTTGCCTTCCTTAAGGGAAAAAAAATACAGCTTTTGTCCATTGGGGGAACCAAAATCGACCAAGACTGAAAGGTCTGTAGTACTGCTTTGACACTCCATTTGACACATTTCTGTTATTTTCTGCGGCATAGAAGCATGTTTTATGCACAGTTAATGGAAAGAACAGATGTGGAAAATTTGGAAAGATGGCTAGGAAAGTAAATAAAGACAGACAGGAAAGATAATTTAGCGTACAGTGAAGCCACACAGGATAAGCCAGAGAATCAGAGGAAGCAGGAGGTGAAAGGAGGAGCGGAAGAAGGGAAAGTCGAAGCTATTCTCTCATGTCAAGTGGAAAATAAAAGAATTTAAGCTGAAGGGGTTTTGTGATTCAACACGCATGTTTTTATGGAACTGCGGCTTTGTCCTTTGCTCTCACTCTGACACTTAAAGCACATATTTCATCTTGAGTGAGAGGATTTCACAACCTTCCCTTGGATAACTCCATTATTGAATACCACCCAGTACCACTCTGTGTCTGTCAGCACTTGGCTGTCTGACTGTACAATTTTCTAAATGGTTGAGTCATGAACTGCAGTTAGCCTCAGCAATTTAAAAAGCCACAACTCCTACAGGGATTACATAGAATGACTGAACTTCCTAGTAACTTCATCAAAGCCAGGTCATGAATATGAAAATATCCGGTTTCTTTGTGTATACTTGGCTCTCAAGAGTCTAATCTTATCTGTAAAAAATACTTTTTTATTATGTCAAAAAAGGGACCATGTATAATGCTTTTAACTATTGTTATTACCATTAGTTAAATGTATATTCTCTTAGTTTAAACAGTATAATGATAAATAAAAAATCCAAAATAAGGAAAAAAATGTTAAAAATAATCTTTTTATTTTTTTCACACAGTTTAAATCTATTTTACTTTGTAATTTAGTTCCAGCATTTAGTCTTAATAATCAACATGAATTGTTGCACATCTGATCTAAACAAAGTAGAGCAGTTGCTTTAGTATCCATCTGACATTTTCTTGTTCATATCCTTTAGCTAAAGCTGTACTTTGCTTAAAACAAAGCTTTACGTTATTGCAATGTATCAGTGAGGAGAAGAGAATAAGGAAATCCACAGAACTTTACATGTAATGATGAATAATTTTGGGGGGAAAAAAAACACTTTTTGAGCATAATTCAGCACACAAACCCCCTATTACCCATCTTAATTTTCCCCTCGTGTCTTAAAAGTTGATTTTGTGAGATCATAGACTTTGTGACCTTTCGCAGTATGCTGTTGGATTTTGGAATCAAAGGTCTGCAGCGTGCAATTCATAGAATTCTCCTGAGCTTTGCATAGGACATGAACATACGATTAACATTTATTATATGCGTCATATTCTGGATATAATAGAGTGTATAACCAAGTGTATACAGAACAAAATTTCATTTTGTACAGCTTTCAGAACATTTCCATTCCATAAAGTGCAGCAGTGATCAATTTTAAACAGTGTGGGAGAAAAAAACATGGTGCAAAAACACATTGATATTGACGTTCAGAGCATTAAATATATATGGTGCAAATATACAGTATTTTGGTTTGGTGTTATCAGTGTGATGCAATCATGTCTTTCGTTTTTTGTTTCTATCATAACAATCTTCCATTTTTAAATCTCATTAAACTTATTTTATTTTTCTTTCTTCTAGTTTCTGTTAAATGTTTTGTGTGCTAATCCATCATGTGTCTCTTTTGCAGTACACAGTCTGGGCCGCACTTTGGGTAGCCTGGAACGTCTTCATCATCTGTTTTTATCTGGATGTTGGAGGCCTGTCAAAGGTGAGGTTTGCAACATTTCTGTAAAGATTTTATCTGTCAATATTAGGTCATGACTGTGTCTTTTTGGTGAGAAGATACTGCCTGTGCTTTGTTTCCTTGAGGACATGAGTGCAGAAACAGTCAGTGTGTAAGTGTGTGTTGGCGGGGGGGTGAGGTTAAGCCTGATTTTCTAGCTTATTTTTTAGAGATTTGACACATGCCTTAAAGGCCTAAATTATGTTGGTCTAGATATTTCTAAACTGACATTCTTATCTGTTTTAAAGACATAGAAATGACCTTTTGAGACTCAAATGAAGTAATTTCTGAACATAGTTGAGGAGAATAATTCAAACTAATCTAGTGAAAGGAATAGTAAAGGATACTCAAAAACAGGAAAAGATCAATTAATTTAGCAAATTTACTATTAAGCAGTTATGGTTCTCCCCTTTGGACTTCTTTTTGAGTTTCTTTTTGAGTTTTAAGTAATTTATTTCATTCTGTTTTGTCAGTCATTGGTTTACTTTGCATCTTGTGTTATATTTAAGTAGGGTTGAACTTTTTGAGTTACTCTGTTGCCCCCTTGTACCAGTCTATTTTCCCATAGCTCCCTTCTAGTTACCTCTATCCACACCTGCTCCATATCAGCTCATAAGCCCATCTTTTGTTCTGTGCCCCATACATACACCCCCTTCGCAGTTCTTCATTGCTTGTTTCTGGTCGTTGCTTTTCTCCACATGTGTTTTTTCCCCTGGTATCTCCTGGTTTTTGGTTTCCTGAATTTGTTTTTTGATTTTTGTTTTTGTTGCTTTCTACTGTACATTAAACCTGCAAGAACTCACCTCTGCCTCCTTCTAATCTGCGTTTTGGTCCACAACAAAATCCACCAAACCTGACAATTAGCAAGCTAAATTTTAACAATATTCTTTTGTTAAGCATGAATAAATCCAACAAAAGCTAAGATTTTAAACTTGGGAGATTTGTATTTTTTTCTTTTATGTGTAATATGCAGTTTGGATGTGAATGAGAGATTGTGACAGAAAAATTTGTTTAATTTTTTCATGTCCCTACTACCTCTTGGTTCCTCTGAATGTGGCAGTTCCTCTTCCACATCTGTTGCTTTGTTCTACTGCGCCTATGCAGCACATGGCAGCAAATCTAGTCAGTCAGAGTAGTTCCATAAGGTCCACTTTGATGCATTTCTGAAGGCTCCCAGATGAGCCAGGCAACAGCCGCTTCTCTAAAATGTTGTATTATACTGCTGGCCTCACCAGTGCGGAACTGCACATAGAATTGTGCAGCTCTATTTGAACAGTTAACATGATTGAGCATGTATGTATGTTCGTGCACATTATATAATGTGCACAATCCTAATACACAATGCTTTAGGATTGTGTAGACAAGGCTAAATTACAGAGGATCGTTCAGGTAAAAAGTTAGTTGATCAATACCAAAGTGGAAGACAGAAAGATAAAGAAGACGCAAAACAAAAGTACCAGTATTATATGCCAAATAACCACTTTAATGGTTTATTGTTCTATTTAAAGCCAATTTGATTTAACTATGCTGTGATTGCGCATGATCTTTCCTTGATCCAAGTGTAACTACACAGTCCCTCTGTTTTGAAAATTTTTCTGGTGTATTTAGGACACCTGGCAAAAAGGTCTCAGTGGGTCTTTATCTGTTATTTGATCAATACCACATCTGTAATTAAGTAAATTATGTTGTTGTACTCCAACTGTGCACATAGTGCACAACATATAACAAGGGTTTGTGGAATGTGCACATAAGAATAAAACATGTCAGGATTTTCTGAAACTATCAAAGAGGTGTGCTACCTGTGATAATGGCTCTGAGCTGTAATATTTGCCAAAGCCCTGTAGGACCGTTTTACATTTCTGAGGAGCCCTAGGGTTTAACAAAGATATTGCTCTTGATATAAAAAAAAATTAAAAAATAAACAAAAAAAAAAAGCAAGAAGAACAGAAGAACATTTAAGTCAAATACTTGTAAAAAGCATTTCATCATTTCATCAAAGTTTATGGTAAAAATACTTGCACTGATGGTTGTTGCTATAAAAAGCTTCTGTATGAGGTTCGTAATCAGGGATTAAAGAACCTGGCTGCTAAGCCGAAGTTCCTTTCAAAGAAAAAAAAACCTAGAGTAACAGGATTTCTTGTTTGTTTTTCTTTTTTTATTTCTTCTGAAAATTACTCAGAATAACTTTGACTTTATGGCACTGTAGTTGTTTGTTTGATTGGTCTCAGCCAAAAATAAAGTTTTACTTGGAAAAACAAACTGAGATATAATTCAGATTTATTTTCTCTGAATATAAACTTCAGCTATAATTAAATGTGACACTCTGCCACAAAGTTTTTTTTGGTTCCCATTATGCTTGAAGCAATGGCCATGAATATAAGTGCAGTCAAAGTAAACACAATTATATGCAGTGTACGGTGTAATGAAAGTGTGACATCAGTAACTCTTAGGAATCCAACAGCAGACTATAAATTTCTCCATGGACTCCATGAAATTTATGAAGCAGACAGAACTGCAATATCTCTGCTACTTTTATGTTATCCTGGTGTGTTTATGTGGAACGAGCTGTCGGATACATATACACTGTACCTCCCTGCTGGGTTTCTATTGCAGGTTTAAGAACTATCTAATTAGAAAAAATATAATTTCTAAAGCACTGTTAATTCTACGCACCTACAAGACCATAGAAAAGTATTCAGACCCTTTGAGGGTTTTTATTCTTGTCCCGTTTTAAATGCAAATCATAAATCATAGTGATTTAAAGCTTGTGGCATGTATTTGTTTTCTCTCCATTTAAAATTTTACCCTAAAATAAGAACCTTTGCAGCTCATTAGGTTCAGAGGCTGCTTATGAAGTAAAAAGAGTTCACATGTGTAACTATATCTTAGCATAAATAAATCTCGTCCCTGAAGGTCTTTATCATTTCGAAAGATAATATTAGTGAGTGAACAGCATCATGAAAGCCAGTGAGCTAGACAGGTCAGGGAAAAGTTGAGACAAGAAGGGAATCCAAAGCATTAAACATCCAAAAATGGAATTAAAGAAAGCCATAAGGTCTTCCCAGATTTTCCCAAAAGCAATTGAAGTTACTCTGCAAACATGGAAAAAAGGGTCAAATAGTTTAAAGGAATTTCTGGTCTACATACACAATACTATGTATGGGAGAACACTAAGATTTAGATTTTTTTTTTTTTTTTTTTAATAATCCTGGTGGGATGTTTTTGTTTTGTTGTACCATAATCAAATGTTAGAAAGGCTAAGTCCATTTGTAGGTGAAAAGTTTTATTGTAAATCTCTGGAAAGACAAGAAAACTTATATCCACAGAAATCCTCTATTCAACATGCTGAATGTCCAAAGCAGGGGCAGAGCTAGATGGGGGGCCAGGGGTGGCCATGGCCACCCTTAGCCAAGTATTGGCCACCACTGTGGCCACCCTACCATTTATTTCCCTCTAATACAGATGTTGGCAACAGTAGTACTCTCAAGTGGAATATTCAAAACATTAGAATTTTTCATATTTTAACAATTATGTGACAACAAAAGCACTGTGGTTAATTATGCACATCAATATACTAAACTAATAGATGATAAATAATGAATTCAAGCAGAAAAAGATTTTGTGTTTTATGGGATAAAGAGAAAAGTCATCTAGGAGTCTTCAGTGAAATCATAGATAAATAACTATTTTAAGAAAAAAATAATTAAATAATCAATTTATGTAGATATTTGTACTTGTAAATATCATTTTTATGCAGAAAGAATGCTGACAAAAGTAGGTAAGTAATGACAATGGAAAAGATGTTTGCCCCAAAACTCAAACCTGAGCATGTTTTTTTTTTAATATCTGTCTATTTGTTAGCAAAGGCTGTAGGGAAAATATAGTTTTTCTTTATTTAGATAATATGGATGTTTTGCTCATTAATTTTCCTGTTGGAACAGTGTAGATTGACTCTGAGGTTTTGGTGCCTATCTGCTTTCGGCTACCCTTCAGTGTACATTGGTTATTGCCTTGCCACCATTATAAAAATGTTCTGGCTACGCCTCTGCTCCAAAGCTGTTGGAACATTACACCAAAAACTGTGTAGTAAAAATGTTAATTCCTGCACGAATGAGAAGAGTCAGAGAGAAGGACATCCGTCCAAAATAGGGACATGTATCTCTCTTTAACCCAGACCAGGAAAACCCTTGGTCTTTCATCATAGTTGATAATTAATCCCAGAACTAACTGAGATAATAAGAGAACACGCTAAAACTGTCATCGACTTTACAAGATAGAGTGAGCGTTCATTTTGTTCTCTAGTTGTAATCCTGAGTTATGGCATATTTTGCACAAGTCAGAGGGAATGCCTGTATTGGGTTACGTTACTGTACGTCATAAATACGGCCACATGAAATAGTTTTAGCACAGATAATGTAACCCATACGTTCAAGATATTCAGAGTTGGGTTATAGAAGATAATGTTCAGTTGGTCCAGTGACTTAAACATAGTAAAATAAGTTTTAACTTAATAGAGAATTAACAATTTGTTGTTCAAAAGATCAAATTTGTATCAGAAAAGACAAGCGACTAATGTTGCGCAGCTATTCCTCTTTTTCCCATGATCTACTCTGATCACTACTCTTCTCCTGTCCTTTCCATTGATGAAAACCTTACCATACCACCTGCTGACCACTGAGAATAATAAATTCATGTTGGCAACATTTGTCTGACACCTGCTCAGACAGCCAAAATGAGTTTCAGAAACACCATTCCCAGGTTATGGTGAGTTTGTCATTGTGCGATGATCCTTGGCTTCATCGACTGTGTCTGTCTGTCTTTCCCTGCTTATATCAATGAGCACAAGGATGTGTGTTGTAGTGTAGTTCCAGCTAGAATAATGATGCTTGTAGGGGCCAGCTGCTTGGGGCTGAGGCTGAGCATTAACCCGACAGATGGAGCCAGCTTGGGCTCAGAGCTCTGCATATGGTGGCCAGGAGGAAAGCTGGCTAATGGAGTGCACACATACACACCCACTCAACCCATCCACACAAAAAATAAAAAACTCCACACTTGACAGTCTATTGGGATGATCCCCCAAACACCTTATATCATGATACAAAATGAGCTAAGTCTTTTTGGATCATGTTGACTGATGTTGACAGGAAGGAAGCAGAGTGAGTTTGTACCCGTTTGTGTGTGTGAGTTTTGTGTGCTGGTCATCTCTGCAGAGAGAGGGGGCAGGTTGTTACAGAGTCACATGCCACATGTTCTGTCACCTTCTATTGATCTCTTATACCCTCCCCCACATGGCAAGACAAATAGACCCTTGCTACTCCACAGACACCTTTGATTTAAACAGTCTCCATCCATTGACCTTATCTATTCAATCGCTCTAAAAATCTACACAGTGATAACCACTCTTCACTATGTCCATAACTGGGCTTTTTCTGTTGAGGTATTTTTTTTTTAATAATAATACATTTTCTAAAAGGATGAAATTACATCCTGGAACATTTTTTTTCGTTTCTGTTAAGACATTTGACATGTAAAATAGGCTAAGCAGACAGTGAATATACTTTGATTTCCCCTCTGCATTTTTTAGATACCTTCGTGTCTACAAGTTTAGGTAAATTACTTGTAACTGTTAAGCTAACTCTCAAATTAACAGTATATTGCATAGGTGTAATATAATGCACAAATTGATATTCATCAGAGATGCACCGATATGTGTTCTGTACCTGATTTCTAGTTTATGTAAAGTTTTGGCCTGCTGTAAGTTGAAGGCTATTGAATAAATGTTCTGTTGATGCTTATTTTTGGCCAGATTATGCTACTTCCTGACAGACCCTGTTTTGTTAATAATGTATGTCTAGTCACTGAGGAGCAGATGCTGGGATAGATTGCTGTATTGAGGTATTGATCAGCATCAGTTTCTGACCGTCCTGCCCTTGTGTGAATATGTCTGTCTGCTAAATAAACCTCACCATAGTGTGCTGGGGAAACCTGTTTCAGTTGTCGGCCCTAGAATTTTTGTAATGCTATATTTTCGCCAAATATCTTGTTAAACCTCACTTGAACTCAACAGGCTTTCTTTTGAGTATATACTGTATTTTTTAACCTAAATGTGTCCTCCCCCCATGATCTTTGAGAGCTAATGTTTGGTAATTAATGGACATTTTTTTGTTACATTTTTTTAAATAATACAAAAAATGATTGTTTACATATGCAGGGACTTATTTGATGGTTTTATTGCTATTATTTTATTTTCAATTATTAATTTTTGCATTGTCTAATACAACATTTCAAACAATTCCTGGTATAGACCTCTACATATGAGATCGTTATGGCATGATAACACAGATTAGGTTTGGGCAAAAAAGACGATAATAGTTAATAGTTCCCTCTATTAGTCATTTATTGTGTTAACATTCAAAAGTTGTGGATAAACTTTCAAATGTAATAGCATAACAATTTGTGTATTCAACCAGCTGTTCCAGGTCTGATTTCATGATGCTGATAGATTGTATGTAGACATGGCTTTAGATATATGTGTCTCTACCAGTAAAAGTGGAAAATCTACAGTATATAAGCAGTTCTAAGATGTCAACTTCTTTTATTTTCTTTCCATGCCCGGTATTTTCTTTCTCTGTATTTTTGATGAACTCGTAGTATTGGGAACATTCGCAGAGGTTCCTCCAGACATGGGCTGGATATTAAAGAGAGCATTCACTTTAAAATAAAGATGTCTCTAACTATTATTAACATTGCTTTGAAATAATAAATTTTTACATGGTATTAAATAACAAAGTTATATGACAACCCAGAAATTTCAAACATCAGAGAATCAGAATCAGAATTCTTTATTTGTCATTACTCCACAGGGGTGCAACGAAATTTCTCGAAAAAAAAAGAAAAAAACAGTACAAGCAATTAGTGCAAATTTAAAAGAAAAATAAATACGAAAAAGTTTAAAAAGGGATACTGCGGGCTCTCCTGAGGTAGCGGGTACAGGTTATTGCACGTGAGGTAATAACCTGTACCCGCTACCTCAGGAGATGAAACTGTATCCCATTTTGGTTACAACCATTACTCAGTATCTGCACACTATCATGTGGCTTATTAAGTTTGGCAGTACAAGTGTAGGATGTGTCTTCATGGGACTATTATTCTGGATAATAATGCTTTCTCTGCTAGCTCCACAGAACAACCACAAAAAGTATTTTGATTTTGGTGACATGCTTATTTGCACATTTCACAACAAAGCAATTTGACCAAATGGACAAAACACCCATTCCCTTCATGATCTGTATGTTTTTCGGACACTCCCCTACTGTATATATGCTGTATTCACATAACGGTTTAAGGACATGAGCATGGAGCTTCAGGTACAGGTGATTTTTACTTAAAGCACATCAACAATTTCAGCAAATTTTAGCTGAAATGTTGTGAATATGTTGTCCTGTCAGAAGCTTAAAAAGCAATAATACCATCATTGGGCTCACCCAAAAAGTTGTAAAAGAATAGAAATCTAAATTTATGTACAAAGAAAAAATGTTCATCCTGGAATTTAGTGAATAGTGATATTCTAGGAATTCAATCTGAACTATAACAGAGACAGGAAAGTCTGATTTATCACCTACTTTTAAGGAAAAAATGTTTTTGTTTTTATGAAGTGTGTTAAGGTAACTTTGTGCTATAATCTAAATAGAAAAATAAATTGTCACAATATAATACCAATTTAAAATGACCAAAACTGGTGTTAAATAAAGGCAACATTTCGTCTTGAACAACCTGTCTAGGTTCTCCATAATGTTTATATGAATATGCTTCATAAATAATAGAGACAACACACAAGAAGGTTAATGTGTCTCTTTACTTCTAGGAGAGCGATCTGCTGACATTTAACATATCAGCCCATCACTCCTGGTGGAGTGAGCACGGTCCCGGCTGTGTGAGGGGAGAGATGCCACAGGCCCCTGGAGTCCGCACCACAGAGAGCCACTCCTACATCACTGTCATGGGCTGCTTCATGGACTACCAGTACATAGAGGTCATGCATAGCAGCGTGCAGATTCTTGTTGCTGTGAGTACACCACCCATACAGGCACAACAGAAACACTTGGGAAAACATTAAGTACATGCAGCCTTGTCATTGGATCAATTTGCATGGAGATGGATTTAAGAGTATAAAGGTGAACATAATAGAAAGGGTGGGGATGATTTCCCAACACGCTATTTAGAAAGGACCCAAACCTTCTAAATCTCCTGCGGAATTTTGTCTTTCCCAGCCTTACTTCCTCTGCTACGGTCATTTAATGAACAAAATGAACAGTTGTTATGTCTGGCTCTCGCTCGAACCTGCCAACAGCTAACAGCTTTTTTCAAACAATGGAAGGGCTGTTATTGTCCTCTGTTTACATCCTACTATCAATACAACATAAACCCTCTATCCTGCCAACACTCATAGTTGTACACACCCATGTGCATGTATGAACAACTACACCCCTCAGTGGGTGCCAGAACACTTTCAGCGAACAAAACTCAAAAGTTCTTTGCTTTTAGACTTGGATTTTCTTTACTTGACTAAAATGAGAAAACTGCAGTAAATAGGATGGTTTCAGGTATTCATTATTGCCTAAGTTATATTTTTTCACAGGGGCATGAAAAACAACATGTAGTGGATTCACTTTGTACTGAGTGGCCAGATTTCTGAGTTCCAATAGTTTAAACCAGAAAAAAATGAATAAATTGTATTTGATCCTCTGGCAGTTTTGCCTCACTGTCAGTCAAAACACAGATATCTTTCATATGTTTCTTAACTTTCTTCTCCTTTTAAGCAGATTAGATAGTAGGCTCCTATTCCAAAATACTGCTTCAGTGTCTCTTATGTTGTGTTGCAGTGGAGGGGGACTTTGTGAATTAGTTTAGGAACTGGCAATTCCATCATCCCCTCTTTGGTTTTGAAGGCATTGCTGTCTGTTTTGCTTTGAAGGAAGAACCCTCCTAATCTCCCGCAGTTATGATACCTGACTTATGGAAACTCTTAGCTGCCAGGTTAACTATGTACAAAGCAGGCAATTTGTGGACCCAATCCAGCTTTTGCATTGAAAGCATTCTCTATATGTTTTGCACCATCTGTAGTAACAGTGATTGTGCAAATTTCCCTTTGCGATTTCCATTCTCTCTCTGTTTCTGTTTGTAGTTCAGAGAGATGCCCACTTTTTTTTTTTATTTTAATAAAGGGGGTTGTGTCTGTAAAGTGGAACTTCTCATCTTCCATACTGAGTCATTGTAATAGACAGTCACAGTAAGGAAACTTTAAGTTGCCATGACTGTCCTCGCATTCATGTAAAGAGCAACATACTCTGTGATTCTTTATTAATTTCCAGTCGGATCGCTTTATCAAGAGCTGAAATTACATTAAAACGGAAGTATTTGTGGGCAGGAATTTTATATCCAGGCTTGAGTGTCTTTATTATGAACTGAAATCCCAAACCCTCAACCACAACTAAGGTTACATGTCTTTGGCGATTAAATACTCCAATTCTTTCATTATGCCATTGGACCTCATCATTTTGCGATTGTTCAAAAGCCTCGGTGAGAAAAAGTCCTGCAACCTTTCCCAGCTGACGGTTCCTTCTTCTTGTACTGTCAGCAGTCTTTCTGGGATGCTGTCTCTGCAGATGAACCTACATGTTAGATGTGTTTCCCTAGAATAAATGTTAAGCGTTGCATGGTACCTGCAATGGAAAATGCTCCCAAACACCAGACCCTATAAAATGCTGGCATATCCTCTAGCTCCAAGTGTTTTCTTTTCAACATGTTCTCACCTCCTCTACAGCTGATTTTCCTTGACACCTCCAAAATTGTGTGCAAGTATGGTCCGAAGCCAACATTTGCACGCCACACCGTAACGGCTGAACCAAATCGTTGATATTGTCTGACTAACTATACCATTACTATCTCAATAGCATCCTGTTTTTTTTTTTAATATTTTTAACCTGAAATAGGATCACCCTATGACTATACTTATTTTCTGTTATCCTAAGCTCCTACTGTGTATATTCGAATGTTTTATTGTTTGTTTACGTTCGAGTCGTCTCCACTTGCTATACATGCACTTTTTGTTTCCATACCCTGCAAACATGACTGGTTTACCTTGCGAATTAAGAGATTTTACAATGTATTTTCCCCGATGTGGGGAAAGTCCAGTGGATTGTTTTTTTAAAAACTTTTTTGGAATACAGGGAAGACATTTAAAAGCTACTCTGTTGGAGAGTTAATCAGTGGAGAGACACCAATTCCTCACAAAACATTGGAATAATTCAGATCATAATCACATCTTTAGACAGCTTTTTCTTAAGCCACAGTAGTTTTACTGATGCTAAGAGTTACAGGAAGGATCACTGAACTTCTGCCATGGAGGAGTTAAACATTTGAATTGTCAAAACTTTTCTATAAAGAACAGCTTCAAAAAGTACCTAATGTGTCTGAGCTTTGGTCCCACCTAGAAAACATTTTTTTATACACCCATTAATGCTGTTAAAGTCCAGTGGACTTGATTTGATTTGTTGTGGAATGTCAAAAATGTTGATACCATATTTTGGTTAGGTTCCCTTTCAAACCACATTGTTCTTTTGTAGGAGTGCACAACTGACTGGGCAATGCAAACCACAACAGCTGCATGGTTTTTCCTCCATTCTGTACCTGTTTTATCTTTTCTCCGCATAGGAGATTAATACAAACCTACATATAGTTACCATGCATAGTCTTTGGGGTTAAAAAAGTTCAGGATGCATGTCTTTAGCTGTAAGACTCTAGGAACTGCTATAGAAAACATAATGCCACACAGGCTGCATGGTCAAGGACATGGAGAAATTCTACTGCCGAATTATGTGCACAGAATATGAGAAGACAGGAAAAAAATGAGTCTCATGGAAAGGCTATAAAAGATTTAGTTTGGGCTCAAAGGAGGATATTTATTTAGGATAAAAAATGTGAGTATGCTAGCCAGTAATGATGGGAGTGGTGTCATTCATTTTCTCCAGATTTACGATTTGGAGGTAGAAATCTCTATGTGGAGTCTTGATTTTAGTCAAGTCAGGACAGTTTTTTGCTTTGTCCTGCTTTAGGCAATGCTCAGACAAAAGAACTTCTTAAACTAGAAGGAGAAGCTTGATGTAAAAGCATCGTTTTCTAACTTGAATACTAAATAATTTATCACAAAGGGGAATATTTTCTCTCCCTCTCTGCTTTTATTATTTGTTGCTTTTACTGAATCCATACATAGTTTAACAGCTTTGCTTTTTTAACTCCAGTTATGATGATGACTTATCTCTGTAGTGTTGTAAACACAAAAATCAACCTTTCTGCAGTCACAGTACTGCCTTCTTCAATGTTAAATAAGATAGCGGAGTTTGAGGAAACATTTCTCATGAGATGGAGGGCAGGATGGGTTGAAAGACGAACAGAAGTAGTGCAAGAGATGATGTTCAGTTTACATCTGTAGACATTCCTCATACATAGTGAAGGGAGCCGTGAAACGTCTGAAGGAGTTGTCAGGGCTGCTTGAATTTCCTAGCAAGAAACGGAGAGAGTGCTCTCGTATTTAGATTATTTTTTCATTTAACTCTTGATAGAGATGCTCGAGGCTCTGCTTTCTGCTGCTGCATTACTATTTTCTTAAAAAGCAGCACTGGCTGGACGTTGATAAGGAAAGAAAACAGCAGTCTGCATCAGTCTCTCGTTCCATTACTCATTTCCTCTGTTTGCATGTCTTTTTCCCCTTCATCACAATCTCTCAGCTCAGTCTGTCTTCCTGTCTCTTCTTTCCTCCCTGCATCCCACTCTTTTTGACCTCCTCATCCCTGTCGAATTTACGCTAACTCGAATAAGAGAAGCGAACATACTGTCCTTTGTTTAACTAGATCACTGTCAATTTGGCTGTTTTTCTCAGTTAACGCAGCTCTCTGTTGTATCGTGTCTGTTGTGTGAAATGTACCCATTAGTTAATAACAGAGTTTAAAGGGTCAATATGCATTTTCTGGTCACGATGGTTGATGCAGTTCAGCAGTGTGAAAACAGCATGATCACTCCACCCATTTTGTCATTTGTTTTAGTCTTTGATGAGTACATTAGTCCACCTTGTGTGTTCAGTCTTCCCTGCTGAGCGACCCGTTTCACTAAATGGTGAACCAGCTGTAGGGGATCTTTGATGTTCTTGTACTGAAAGTATATCAAAAACAATCCACGCATCTCTAGAACAATAAGAGACCAAAACATAAACTACAACATTTCAAAGTTTATGTTGCTTGTTAGCTAGCTTTTTACATCACTGACGTAAAAGGATTTCCTGTGATGAGGTTATAGGGGTGAAACTTTGAGGCATTATTCTAGCTGTTTGAAGAATTACAGAGAAGAAGGTTGTGAGACAGAGAAAAGACAAACTTTTCATTTTGTTAATTTTCTTGACCAGGGGAATCATTTTAGAGATGCTCAGATCCAGATTTTTTGGGGGCTCAGCTCTTATTCTTAAATCTGGATTTAAAATCTGCTAATAATGTATGCTGATGAAGATTCTCTGTCATCCAGGTCATAGTAATTCCGTAAAATTTGAATAGTCCAGTGGATTGTTTTTAAACTTTTACGGAATGCTAATAATGTAATTTTTACTACAGAATGCCTATTCTTAAATTTTTTTGTTGTTGTTTTTTGATCACAGTATAGACTCATGGTCACTTTATTAGCTATGCCTTCGTAGTATTGGGTTGGCCAACCCTTCACCTTCAGGAATTCCTCTTTTTTGGCATAGATAGTACCAATTAGTAATTTTAATTAGACTAAAGTTTTTTTGTTTATTTTCTAGATCCTTTCTTCCCATAATCTACCAGCCTGTGTTGTTTTTTGCAGCATTCTTAGTTTCTGTTTAAATCTTAGTCTTTTGGAATTACGAATTTTGTATTTTATTGCATTCTCTATCTGTGTATATAAAGAACACCTCCTATAAATGTTAACAAATGAATGCAAAGGAATTAGACAAAATTTATTGACATCTTGTATTCAGTGTAAAAAAAAAACAAAATTTTGACGCACACAGCTTTCAACAGTGAATGAACAGCTTACAATAGGGTGACCAAACGTCCGTATTTCCCAGGACATATCCGTATTTCATGTCCTGTCCCGGGCGTCCCGGGTTTTTTTTAGAAAGTGAGGAAATGTCCTGATTTCACTGCGCACGACGCTCCGTGTGACGTAATCCCTGAGCCGCGTCAGTGCGGGCAGCCCTGTTCTTAATCAGAGGCTCTGTTCGAAAACCTGGGCTGCATCCTCCAAGGACGCGGTCTACCTAGACTGGATCCTTCGAAGTCCTTGAAAATAAGGAGGCCGGAAGAGTTTTGGCTGTAAATTCGAACAGGTCCACCCTTCGGCGGGTTTTACCGCCGCATGCTCTGTTGCTTAGCAACCGTGAAAGTTGACACACAAAGCAGGAAAAGAATGAATACCGAGGTTTTCAAAACTGTTTGTTTATTTATTTATTTATTTTTTTAAGTTAAAGTGAACAAAGACTACACTCACAAGAATCCAGAGTGGAATAAAGGTTCCAACCACCGGGAGCAGGAACAAATAAAATCAAATGTAATGATAGAAACCTTAGTCAGTTAAATAACCTGCTGCTGTCATTCTGCACATCTCTGATGTTGCTGCTATTTTCAAATATCCATTACTGTAAAAATGTCCATAGCTGCATATTGGTTATTTATTCTCCAGTTTTATATTGTTAAAACGCTTTACAGTATTGTATTGTTTATATTTTAACTCTTCCCTATTATGTTATTGTTATACATTTTTCTAAGGTCCTCACTTGTGTGACCATTTTCAATCATCTTTCTGCTGCTGTAAATTTGCCCATTGTGGGACAATAAAGGGATTTTCTATTCTATTCTATAAAAGGGTTAGAAATACATACGTAAATCTAAACAATGTATCTACAAAATATATCTGCAAAATCTCTAATATTCAACAACAAAAAATACTTAGTTAAGCATATTGTGCAAAACAGCAATAAAAAAATTAAGCTCCTATCAGATTTATAGTCCCCACCCTGCAGATATATTAGAATCTGTCCTTAAATTCCAGCCAAACCCATTTACACAGTAACAGATAAAAACCTTTAGATAAATCAAACATTACCGCCACATATCTGACTCAATAACCATTAAAACAACTACTGTATTTTCATTCATTTCAGACGGAACTATTCACAGAGTTGTATTATATTAAACGGAACTTCCAATTTTCACCACTGTTCTGCTCCAAGTAACATTTCCTCTGATCACGGAGCAAATCCCGATGATGAGACATTTGTTCTTTCAATCAACCCCCCCCCCCCCACCCCCCCACACACCCACACACACCCCACCCCCACCCCCCACCCCCTGCTCCAAGGTGTCCTGGTTTTCCCAAATGAAAATATGGTCACCCTAGCTTACAACATCTATATATATATATATTTTTAAAAAAGAAATGTATATAGAAATACATATATATTAAAAATTAATCTCACCATGAGTTTAAACATGTCAATTTGGCAAAATGCTTATCATTATTTGACTTGTTTCCACAGCTGATGAAATGCATCAAAATTATAATACTATAATATAACTTGCAGCTACAGCAGGGGAAAAAAATCAAGATTCAATGAGGGGATTGTCCCTACCTACTCATCATTCTCTATTCATGCAGTCATTGCCTAATTCAGTTTCTCTCTCACTGACTGCTTTAGTGTTTCATGAGAAACTCACATATGTTCAAACTTAGTAGACAAACATTCTGAAGCCTGAAACTGTTTTCACAAAACACAATTATGAATGATCCAAACCTCTCATCACTAGCTCTGAAAATAAACACTAAAGTTAGCTTATCAAATTGAAAATTGCTGCCTTAATCAGGTCAAAGGTCAACAGAAAAAACAAACATGAAGATATAAGACAGTATTACAGGACAGGAGGCGATAACATTGTGCTAGTCCTCTGATTCTATTACCAGGACAGCTGCCACTGTAGCACAATATGCAACATTGTCTACCACAGTAACGGTCTACACACTGTATGATTTTTTTTTCTATTATAAAATTCTTAAAAATACAAGACAGCTTTATTTAGGGACCATTCCCCTAAAATGGGGACTGTCCCTCTGATCACCACATTTTAAAGCTATCAGACCACCTGTGATAACAGAGCATACTCCAACCTTGTAAACATATCATAAAGTAACAACATAGTATTAACATGGAGGTAAACTTTGCAGAGCAGTACACTTGCTATTCATCCATAAATCACTACTTTTTATTCACCCAAGAGCCATGTTTATTTTTCTGGCTTCTTATTAACGTAATGAAAAAAGGCTTTCATTTTCATTTTTGCGTTGTTGTTTTTTTTTTTTTTTTTTCAGTTATACTTTTATTCATGCCTTTCTATGTATCTAGATTATTGGTTTCATTTTCATTTTGTGTTATTCTAGTTATTTTTGATTGTACTGGAGTTCTTTCATATTGTTTGCCCTCTGCTGCCCTCTTGTGTCATTCTTTTTTCCTAGCTCCCTTCTAGACTCCTCTGTCCACACCTGCTCCCAATCTGCTGATTAACTTGGTCTTTGTTAAGTCTCTCATTTATACACCTTAAGTTCAGTCACTGTTTGCTGGTTCCTTGTTGTTTTGTTGCTCTGTCATCTCTTTGCTCCCCATGTGTGTTCATCCAAATGTTACTGGGTTTTTTTGCTTCTCAGTATTTTGTGTTTTGGGGATTTTTACCTGTTACCCTGGACATCTAATTAAATCTACAAAACTCACCTCTGTCTCCTCACCTCTGCATTTGGTTCCTCAAAAACCTCCACCTAACCTGACACTTTGTCAGCTTCCATCAGCATCATAGTTAATAAAAACACCACGGCTATAAACACCTTCAGAATCTATATATTCCTTGACTGATAATGACTGAACAATAAAAAGAAGATAAAAAAACAACTATATTTTCAAAGCCAGATAGGCTTCCCTCTGTTAATCCCTTTTTTAGATATTTCTATTCAACACTTTTTGGTGTCTGTTATTATGCGAATGTGAAAAGAAAAGTTAGCTCTATGCTTTGCGATTTAAATGCAACCAATGTTTTATCATTAACTCCTTTCTGTCTCCTCTTTCTTTCATCTTTTCTATTTTTTTCTTCTTCTGTTTTTTCCTCTTCTGTTCTATTTACATTGCAGTGTCCATATAATCTGTAAATCTCCCTGCATAATTATAATAAAGCAATTTATATGCGTGAAACAAGTGGAACAATATGGCAATTGCCCTACTCCTCCACTTGTGAAAGTAAAATATTTAGTGCTCTTTTTGGCATCAAGACAATTATTCTTATTGCCACATTGCCAGACAGGACACTGTTAAAAAGAATTAAAAAAAATAAATAAATGCAACCAGGACAGACTCATCAGAAAAAGGTTTTCTGACATGATGCAATATAAGTCTTTGATGCTCAGAACCAGCAGAAGACATCAGTGCTGAATACAGTAGATCTGCAAGAGCAGGTAGACATAGGTGAGAGATGTCTTTCCCGACTGATTCTGACTCTGTTGGAGGAATGGAGGCTTTACAATGAGGAAAACATTAGGAAGACCAGTGGAATGAAGATGGTAAAGGAGGGAACAAGGATTGCAGTTTGACTGAAAAACAGGGCAACCTTGGATTGGTGCTTTAAATCTGAAAGATCTAAGTCTGAGAGACTGCCTGAGGCGAATGCATAGAGCTGAGGCGGCAGACTGGAGCAGGGGCACACCATGAGGCAACTGGTGGGTAGATAAGAGTCTTCAAGTTGAATTTACATCTAGGCTTGATTTAGTCTCAACGTCAGCTGCAGTAACACAGGACCAAGGTGGCTTAACCAGTGGATGCATTGTTAGTCTATGTCTGACAACCCATTCATAAATGAATTACGGACGTCTCTGTTTGTTTATGTGTTTTGAATGGTGTTTGCTCATTTTTGCTTTTCTTTAAAATTCGAAATGTTTCAAACCTCTGCTAGAAACCTAACAGCGAACAAAATAGAACTGGAAATTAGGGGTGTGGGAGAAAATTAATGTGCCATTATATCGTGACTTTCGGCTGCCCAATATAATATCTAACTTTCAGTTCCTAATATCGATTTAATAAAAAAAATATCTTATCTAAAAAACTGAGGGAAAATGGGTTACATTTGCAACACCACTCTGGTAGATAGCTCTGTGGAGTCCTTTTTCTGTGCGGTGCAGCAACATATCTGTAGTTGAAGCAGTCACAGTAGAAGACGTGGACTGACTCAAACCCCAAACAACATGGATTCTAATGAACATATACAGCCATTGCTTTTGTATATTTACATTCCACTTTGATAGTTGGGTAAAATATTGTAATATATAGTGATATTGCAATATCTTGATAATCTTGTATTGTGACTCAAGTATTGTGATACGTATCATATCGCAACAGACATGCCATTACTCACCCCTACTGGAAATTAACAAAGAAGCCCATTGTTACAATTTCTTAATTTTCCCCTAAGTCTATTATTCTTTATACCAAGATTGCTTTATTTTCTCCTTGTCTCCTATTTAAGCTTCATGTAAAACCTATTTTTAAGTATGAAAAAAAAATTGCTGTGCTTTATTTGCAGCAATTGTACAGTTGCTGTGTTATTTATTGTGGTTAATGAAAATCAGTATAAGTCCAACAAACATGGCTCAGTCTGGCTTGCTATGTTTGTCTGCTTTGATTTTTGGGCTGTGGAGTGGTTGAGGAGAACAGGTGGATGTGGTCTCTGTAGTCCCTGCCTCATCAAGGGTTGTCATTAAACATGCAGCTGCCCAGACGAAAGCGAACACTTCTAGTTTTCTACAGAGACACTCACTGTCTTATTGCCAGGCAGGAAAGTCTTGTTTAATTAACCTATAGGCTATCTGCACCACCCCCCTCTGTAAAGGACCATACCTCTGCTCTGAGATGTGATCTGTTCTATCTAAAGAAAAAAAAAGTGGCGCCTCAATGAATGGTGTAGTAATTAGCTTGTAGCTCAACTCAGATATTTGTCACTTACCTTAAGGCAGACTTCCACAATGTTGCAAAAATGATTATGAGGTCAGCACTGTGGATTGTAGCTATATTAAGATTTAAAAATGTATTTTTTCATTCCCAAATCAGTAAAGCATGCCCTGATCAGAAGTTCATACTCATTGGACTCAAAGCTATTACTGAATATGTTTTTTTTTTTTTTTTTTAGATGAATATACCTTGGTTTAGACTGATGCCGTCAATATGAACCTGATCTTAATTAGCCTATGCAAATGCATGTAAGTATTTTTTCTTACTCAGCAGCTGTCTCAATTCCCACTCCTTCACATGACAGCACTTTAGACTTATGTTTTTTCTTTTTCAAAGTTAGAAACACAGAAGAAGCCAAGTTGATTTAGACTTCACTGCAATGTTGATATTGCAGCTTGTGGAAATTTATGCGAAAAAGGGACTCAATAACATTAAATACAATTTTTCTTATGTCTCTTTTTTGCATAAAATCACCATTAAAGGCCTTTGCAGGCTGAAAAAGGAGAGTGGTGCTTAAATTTAGACCTAGTAAGATCAGAAAGCACAGACAGCTGAATAGAAAGATAACAGGAGGGATTAAAGGGTTGTGGGGTCAAAGAAACGCCTGTGTTAATAAAACGAGAGGAGCTTCAGAGAGCAAGAGGAAATTACTGATGGCCAGCCAAACAATTTGGCTTCAGTGTTACAGTCGGACTCCCTGAATCAAAAAGGAACATGGGCAGCCTTTATTAGCTTGATAATATGGCAATCATCTCTGAAATGGTACGATTGCAAAAGAAATTTATCAAGGATAGAAGTTCATATGTTTTTGTGTGAGAGAAAAAATGAGGGACACACATTTTATTATTAGTTAGTGGATCCTTGTCAAGCATTCAGCCTTTACACTTGTCACTTGTTATTGGGAACACTGACCTGTATTAGTTTCACCCTCTGGCATAAAGCCACCTAATGGACAGTCCTCTGATCTTGTTAGCTCCCTATGCATGACACTAACTAGAGAGCTGTCAGCAGTTGTACACTGAAAAACGAGAGATGAAAGAGGGTTCTTACAGCTCAGCTAAAGCAGGCCCACTGGCATCAGTAATATTTTTTTTATTTTTTCTCTCTATAGAAGGCATGGTTATTAGGAGTTTTTGAAGATTTGGAAATAAGATGTTTACCCGATGCAGACTTTCCTTTAAAAAGTTATATTCTCATTGCTGCATTTTTTTTTTATGGACTTTAGTTTTGCTGTGCAGAACTTCTACTTATATTTTGGTTCAAGGTAATGCCAAACTTAGAAAGTGGTCTTGTTTCGCAATTCTAAAAAATATTGAAAAGCCTCTAATGATACAAAAATAAGACCATCAACCACGTGTTGGGTTGATGAGATTGAATAATGATTAAATCATTGCATTTAAATAAAAAAAGAAGAATGTAGTATTTTTTTGTTGTTGTTGCATTTTTAAATACTGTAAAGGTTTAAAAAATATCTCTACAACATCACTTGAAATAAAAATTTGAGAGTGCAAGGGGAGGATAACAGAAAAACACCTCAAGTAGAGCAATATCAGGGATGTGTGGTGAGGCTTAAAGCATAGACTTCATGCAGAATGAGGGGCCTGGGGTCCTGATGTGTGAAAACAAGAAGAACCAACATTTTAGACATTTGGAGCAGAAGTATAAGAGACAATCTCCTGGTCATGGGAAAACAAGAACTACTAAATGAAAATTAAATGGACATCGGAGTTGTTGCACATTCTTTCTGCTGGACATGAAATTATTATCTGGAATTTTTATTGCATATTTTAATATACCTATGAAAAATTTGAAATTGCAATAAAATTGTAATTTTTCTCAGCAAATAAATAACATTTGCAAAAAGTTTTTGTCTTATTTTGAGATTTTTTTTTCTTCCAGCTCCTGTAAGGTGACATTTCCTATGATTTCTACCAAAGCAACCAAAGTGTGAATGGCGGAGCATAGTTTGCCAGAGTTCTGTGCGTGCGAAAGGTTTTGAGTGCTGCACATTGGTCTCACTGACTGATAAGTGTGCACTCAGGTCAGTGGCAAAAAAATTACGCCATACCCTTTGCCTTGGCAGAATCACTAGGGAGCTTTCTTGCCTTTTCAAACACGTCCGGCTGTGACAGATTGGGCATGTTTAGTGTCAGTTTCCTTTTCCGTTACACATTCTTCTCATATTCAGAATGGTGATGGGGACATTCGGATTCCTGTGGCATCATTTTTTGTGCAATTGACCTGAGTTGCAGTGAGACCAATGTGCAGCGTTTAAACTCACACACCCTGACTCAAAACCCGTGTACCGCACGCTAAATTCTGCTCCACCACCTCTGAACTTGAAAATGTTGACTGCTGTTTACTTGTGATCCCTACCCCCATGTTGGATGTGCTGTTTTTCACCTTGTCACAAGTTTCGGCTGCATTCGTTTTGGTATTAAATGTCGGCCGAAAACCTACTTTTTGGTAATTTTATTTGCTGTAATGCATTTTATTGAAGCCCCCCTGACCTATAATTATCTTGTGCTGCCGCTGCTGGTGTGATGTCCAACCCTAGGTATGTCACTTTCTGTCTGGATCCAGTAATACACAGGAAATTCACTGAGTCATTAGTGTTTGATTAAGTTGAGTTGAAAGAATGATATTCTAAAGAATTGGAGCAAATCCTCAGAGGACTCAATATAGAGCGTGAAAAAAAGTTAGGCCTTTTTTTTATAATGGGTCTGGCTTCTCTGGTAATCTGTGATGCTCTGACGAGTTTGGAAAAAGACTGTTTCTTGAAGGTGCTCGAACAAGCAACTTTCATTTAGCCTAACACTAACTTTAAATTGATCAAAAACAGATAAATAACTGATAGAAAACAAAATTTCAGGAAGGGACCAAATGTCATTGGTGTAAGATTTTTTTCAGTTTGAGTAAACTTTCCAGCAAGTTTGTTGTGTTATACTTTATTCCAACAATAATGACATGATGTCAGCAGTCCTTTGTGACATTGCCTTTGCTTGATAAGGAGTTCTGTGGTGTTTGAATGAGGCATATTCATCTTCTTTAGAGAAGAATAAAGTAAATCTTGTACTAGAGCCTGAATGTGGTTTAGATTTGCTAAAACGTGGCTGAGATGAGAGCATCCGTTGGACGAACATTGAATATCACAGCTGCATGTAAGCAGCCACGGCATCAAGGCCCATCTGGTGGCCTGTAACACCCCAATACTCAGATTAAGCTCTGGATCCTGTCTTTTATTATCACCTCTATTTCACTATTTATAATACAATGTTTATCTAAAGCCTGTCCCCAGAGATAAAAGGGTTCTCAATAAATTAAAAACATGCAAACAGAAAACCACACATGAATGTACACAGATGCACTTTTCTGTTGCAGAACAGTGTGTGTCTCTGTCACCATGCTGTTAACAACATCTATTGTTTGACACTGGCTTCATACATATGCTAATTCCCCTTTATTTCATCACCACTATTATGGATGTGGTGAGACAGCAATTAGGTACTGCAACTGAAGAGTGCACGTGGTTGTGAAAGAAGATGTGTAAGCTATTTATTATTTGGGCATGACAGCTATGTGTTTAATTCATTAAAAAGAACATCAGAGGTTTTGGTATATATATATATATATATATATATATATATATATATATATATATATATATATATATATATAT